>NC_050605.1:17040845-17253345 GCF_013368585.1 Megalops cyprinoides
TTCACCAGCTTATATTCACGTGAAGTGGCCTTCGCACGTGTGAACATGTTATAAGTTTTATAACCCTAGTCCCAGTGTTTTCCCCATGCTCCTCTGGACAGGAAAATCATATCTCACGGTTAATAATGAATATGTACAAGAGTCATATCACTTTATGTATAATACCTTACCTGTGGAATGCAATACTATTACACCATGCAGAAAGACATTATTCCTAAGTATGCATGAAGGCTCTTATGGTCTGGTCTACAAATGTCGTTTCCACCAGTCCAGAGGGTCTTCTGTGTGAAAATTAAATTTCTTAAAAACGAAAACGAAGTGATTTTTTTCACTTAGAGGCGCAGCAGGTTTGCACAAATCAAGGCCAACACCTACATCACCATGGCATTCTGTGTACAGTATCAACATGCTCGCATGCTTGTAAAAAGCCGTTGTGTGATTCCGGTTGCATTGTTTCCTCTGATGTTTACTTTAGCTCCTCCGCGTGACATTTATTTGAACAATGCCTGAGTCACCCGCGATGGCCTGATTATATTATACAGAGGTGGTGGACCAACAGGTTCGGTTCCCACACCCCAGTGGGAAAATAAATCCTCCCATAATCACCGCTTATTAAAACCTCGGATGATGGAGGCCGTACCAAAAAAATGCGCATTCCATGGGACACCCATAGTGAGCAAGTGCCTGCATGCCCCCCTGCACTGCCGCCTCCCGAAAGGCATCGTTCCCAGACAGCACCGGAAAAGCCGAGACAGCCGGTCTGCTTTCGGGAGGAAGAAGAGGGTTTGGTCAGGGCGATGATTCACCTTCACCATTTCAAACACGAGGTTCTGCCATGTTGAGTAAACCGGCCCGTGCTTTCCTGCCCAAGTTACAGCGCGGAACACCGCAGGGGCTGGTCTGGGTAAGGAACTCACTCGGGACTCACTGGGATGCATCATCTCTTTCAGCTGTTTATCTCTGTTGGGTGGCAGTGTATCATAATCGTAAGGAGCGGGACTCATAACCAAAAGGTTTCTAGTTCGATTCCCCACTGGGGCACTGCTGCTGTACCCTTGGGCAAGACACTTAACCCACAATTGCTCCAGGAAATATCCAGCTGTATAAATGGATAACACATAAAAATTGTAACCTATGTAAGTCGCTATGGAGAAGAGCATCTGCTAAATCCCAATAATACAATGTAATGTAATCTCTACTTCCAGTCTAAGGACAAGAATCAAGACTTTACAATGGTTCCCTATAGCGTTCTTCTTAAACTTGCCCAATTACAAGTGAAATGTGCTATGCCTGTTCTGCTTGCTATTCCCTCCTCCATCTGGTTTTTGACTTCACCCGACTTGGCTGTAGCAGCTACTCTGTTCCCTGCCTATAGCTCACTGTCTGTGTGGTATGCTGGGGATCAGTGTGTTTCTTGCTGGGCGGGGGCACTCCGAATTGCAGAGTAGTACCAAATGTGAAAGACCAAGGCTAAATTTTAAACTATTGTTGACGTGCTCATTAAAAATGAACAATAAAGTTGCATTTTCTTGACTCCATTGTTCTGACTGAAATGGAACACATTATCCTGAATTCCCCCTGCTACTGACACCTGTGGTGTGGCCCCTTGTGTGGTGGTTAGGAAGTCAAACCAGTAACCCAGTGATTTATTCCCAGGAGGGACGCTGCTGTTGTACCCCTGTTGTATCCCTAAAACACTTCAGTAAATATCAAACAATGTAAATAGGTAATAAGTCAAAAAAAAGAAATCACAATCCAATGAATGTCATATGTGAGTTAGGTCAGTTTACAGCCTGGCTCAAGCTCTTGGCTAAATCATAGAATAATCCAAATATTGCTCTTAATTGTTCATGCTTATTTTTCTTCATTGTTTTTTTTTTAGTCATGGCCTTCCCCGTTTTTGTTAACACAGCCAAGCCCTTTAGACGGCCATTTCTGAAGAGCAGGTGGACGGAGGGATTTGATGTAGTCTGAGCCTCCTGTCTGCATGCCAAACTCTCACATTAAGCACCTGGTAGACATTCAGTGTTTTTCTTTTGTGTGTGTATGTTTTAATAGAGTGTAATTTCACTGCTATTTCTGACCGACCAGGGTTATATAACACGTGATAACTCTGACATTCCTATGGCTTCGGGCTGCTTTGGTGAGCACGCCAAGAGGGCCACATGCAATCCCGCCCTCCTGGTATACAGCCTCGCGTCTGAAAGGGAAGAAAGAGAGCAAAACAAACAAAACAGAAAAACCCGAGGATCAAAACAGAACGGAGGAAAGAAAGGGAGCAGAGGTGTCATCACTCGTGGGCGAACGGCAAAGCTCGCCGCCGTCTTTGTGCACTCCGAACACCGCCTCTCATCTCCAGACAACTCCCCCTCCCTCCTCCTCCTCACCCCCCCAGCACCCCTTTCCCACCCACCCACTCACTCACCCACACAGGGTCTTTTCTGGCCCCTCCACGGACAGCCCAGGAGGAGATTGAGTTACAGCCCTGAGCTGGCAGTCGACTGTCAGAGCGACAGGAGTGGAAACAATAAAAAAAAAAAAAACTGAAAAAATACTGGGTGTTTTAAATGCTGAGTAGAGGAGTTTGGTTATTATTGGAAAAAATGAAAGAGGTCATTCATGACAAAGAGCCAAGATGTGAGGAAACAGCCCTCGCGTCTAAAACAGTCAGGGGATCCCGCCAAGTCCTGCCTCAGCTGTTGTTCCAGGCCACGCATTTATCATACAGGCAAAAAAAAAAAAAAGACGACATTCAGAGTCATTCAGCAGGAGCGGATCCATCAAGCGTCCAGACGATCCTAAAACGGCGGGGGAGTTCAGGTCCCCTATGATGAAAGAGAACCTTGTCCAGGAGCTTGCGGAGCGGGGATCTAAGTGCATGGGGGAAAATGCCGTCCCAGTTCAGGTAGAGCGAGCGTTAAAGAGAGACAAATTACCTGGCAAATATTTGTGTATTGAATTCACATGCCGGGCCAGATCAAGGGAGAGAACACGATTTTTGCGGAATACGCCTCCAAACACAATTCAAAACACTTCGTTTTTTTTTTTCTCTCTCTCCCCGCTTGCATTCTTTACCTTAAAAAAACAGAGCTAAAGAGAGGGAGAGAGGGAGTCTTGACTTAAGCATGTCAGAGGCGAGCAGTCATAAGAAAGCTTTCCCAGGTTTTTGCCATCTGTCAGTTTTATGAAAAGCAGGGTAAGGAAACAGGGCCTCTTGGTTGTTAGCCCGCGTATAATGAGCCAGTGAAAATGATTGTTATAGATGACCTCTCAACGCCACCCTCATATGGGTCCAATCCAGTGACACCCCACGCTGGCTTCAAACAATCAGGGATAAATCAATCGGATATTACAGGAGAGAAGGAGGTGGCGGGGGGGTGGGGGGGAGCCAGGCTGGGGAAACCAGGTAATGACATCCGCTCTGTCCGAGCGCGAATGCGCTCGGAAAGCTTTTCATGTCCGACCAGATCAGGAACAGCTCGAGCGAAAGACAAAATTGCTGTAATCCGTCACGACGCCCAGCCCCGTTTCTGAACTTATGGGATGCAGAGCGGGAATGTGCTGGGGCGAGAATGGAGGGGAGTGGCTGTTCCTCAGACACAACACCAGATAAAGTTGCGAGGGGGGGGTGGGGGGGGTGTGTGTGTGTTTGGGGTGCGCTGCGTGGGACATTCCATGATCGAATGTAGGTCTGCAGTGTAACGAAGAATGGCTGTTTACTTCTCACTTTGACTGTATTTCACCCCCTTTCATCCCCCAAAAAAGACTGCAAGGTTTTTTAGAAAATAATGCAATTGCTGTATGTTGTATTGCTGTAAACTTCAGGGTTTGTGGGAAAGGTTAACATGTAAGAAGCCTGGAGCAAAATATGGTCATTCAGATTTTTTTTTGCATTTTTATAGCACTTTCTTTGACATTTAAGCTGTCGCAATTTATGCGTCATGTGTTGTTATTATACATTTCTCTTAGAGGGTTGAGATCGAAGCCCCCTGGTCTGAGTTCTCTGTTCCAAAGACACGTGGAGCTACGCTGGTTTCACCTGGTTAAGAAGGAAGCACATCTACGTCCAATCAGAGCGCAGTGTCACAGCCCACTGAGGGCATCCTGTCGACAGTGTGACAGCCCGCTGCGCGGCGAAGGCTCAGGTTCATGTGAACGTCCTCGGGGCGTTGGGAAAGGAATTAAGGCAGGAATGATGAGGCTGTTGCAATACGGCTGGTATGTGTATCGTGTTTCGCAAATGAAAGAGCGCTGCCTTCTCACTGCCTGCTACGCGGAGGGTGGAAGTAACGCATACAGGTGCCCCTTCTCTTCTCCCTATCCCGTCCCACCATCTCCCTCTGTCTGTTTCTCTGTCTCTCTCTGTCCTAGAATTACCTCAGTATATATCCAGCAGTTTTAAATGGGGTGCATGTAAAAAGGTAACCTAAGTAAGCCGCTCTGGAAAAGAGCGTCTGCTAAATGAAAATAACATAATGTAATGGAAGTGCATGGGGTTTGCATAGCTCTGAGCTATGCGGTGTTAGCCTAGCATAGCACATGTCGGCATCTGCTCGTCCACATATCTGTGCCTGACACTGTCTGAGAAACAGCCTTTGCCCTGAGTCAGGAAACACGGGCTCTAAAACAGTAGCTCTGTCTGTGCAGAGGAAGGTGGAAAAAAAAAGTGCCTCCATGATTTGTTGGTCCTCAACAGCTGGCCTGACAATTGGTGACCAGTGAGGCTGGCCATATGGATGGAGAGTGTGCACGATTGTCCTGATCGGCCTTAATTAAACAGCTAACAAAAAAAAAGGGACAGTCCGTTTGTTAATCCTGTTAGAGGGGCCAAAAAAACAGGGAAAACAAAACAAAAACAGATTACCGATGCCTGTTCCTGTCAACAGCCTCTTACCGGAGAGTTCACCGAGTGCACGCGTCCATGTTGCATCGGTTTCTAACTTTCGGGAAACATCCTGCGGAAACACGCCGCTCAGAGCATGCTGCAGAGAGGTCCACTCACATATTTGTTTTGCATATTTCCAAAACACGTTAGTCATTCGATGACACAATCATTCGGCAATGACAAAACCAATGGCTGCAAAAACAGTCACTGAAGGACTGGAAAAAAAAATAAGATCAAGTAAGAGTGAATTGACAAATTATTATCCTTAAACATCTATCCTGTGAGTCAGCAGTTACTGTATAGCAGGCAATATGTTTCTGGAGCTGGGCCCCAGACCAAATAGCAGTGCAGCACGATACGGTGATGCAGTGGCGTGAAGTATAACCAGCACAGTGCAGATATGTGCACACTACAGTACAGCGCAGTGCAGACATGCACGCAGTAAATTACAGTGCAGTAAATTACATATCTGTGCAGCAAAGCGCAGGTGGTACAGTGTAATGTACAGTGTAAAGGGTACAGCAGCAGTGTCCCAGCCGGTTCAATCCCCACTGGGACACTGCTGCTGTACCCTTGGGCAAGGTACTTAACCCACAGTTGCCTCAGTAAATATCCAGCTGTATAAATGGATAACATTGTAAAACAACTGTAACCTATGTAAGTCGCTTTGGATAAAAGCGTCTGCCAAATGAATAAATGTAAATGTAAATGTAATGCAGATATGTATACAGTGCAGTAGGGTGTAGTGCGGAAATGTGAGCAGAACAGTACGGGGCACAGCAGATATAACCAGTATAACCAGTAACCAGTAGATCAAAGTACAGTGAAGGAAAGGTAGTACAGTGCAGTACATTACAGTGCAATAAGTTGCAGGGCAGTGCAGTGCGGTCAGTGCTGTGAACTGCAGTATAGTATAATGTAGCAGGTCTTCCTGTCTTCCTATTGGACCGGACTGCCCCTCTCTATGCCGGTTAGACAGTCCCGTCTGTCTGTCTCTGACATCCTGTGGCCTGTCCCCCACGTTCCCGCCAGGACTCGGGGAACATTGCTCTCATCTGTTTCGTACAGCCAGGAGTGAGTGAGGGAGAGAGAGAGAGAGAGAGAGAGAGAGAGGGAGAGAGGGGGAAGCAAAGGGGGGAGGGAGAGGAAGGGGGGGTTCTCAACACAAAGGAGAAGCCTGGATTAAGTCATGAGCAGCAAACTACATAGGTTGGATTTTTAATGGGTGAGGTCACATCCTTTTCCCCAAACAGCAGAGGAACTCATCCTCGACCGGCCAGCCGGCCAGCGGAACGAGCCCCACACCAGCAGGGACATCCGCTGCTGGGACAGCGGCGCGCGGGCAGCCGCCGGCGGGACACAGCAGGGCAGCCACACACACGTGCCTCCCCTGAGTCCCGCACCAATCAGACAAGCAAGGGTGTGTCTGCGCGTGGGTGTGTGTGTGTGTGTGTGTGTTGTGTGTGTGTGTGTAAGACTGTCATGTTTGCACGTATGTGCATGTTTGTGTGCGCACGTGTGTGTGTGTGTGTGTGTGAAAGTGTGTGTTAGATCATGTGCATTGGAGACTGTGCATATGTGTTTGTGTGTGTGTATGCGTGTATGTGTGAGACTGTGTGCATGGGAGACTGTGTGCATATGCATTTGTGTGCGTGCGTGTGTGTGTGTGAGCGTGAGAGAGAGATTTCGTTCATGTGTATTCCTGTATGTGTGTGTGTGTGAGTGTGAGTGTGAGAGAGAGATTTCGTTCATATGTATTTGTGTATGTGTGTGTGTGTGCGTGCGCGTGTAAAACGTGAGCGGGACTCTGAGTTATGTAACAGTGCAGAGGGGGGGCCTTGTTCTGTTCCATCAGAGGATTCTACCGCTCTCCGCATTTCCCCCAGTCTCTCCATCACAGACAACTTCAGAAGCATTCTAACAGGAAAACACTCAGTCACAGATACGTTTTAGTCAAGACGTTCAGCCCATCATGTTTGAAGAGAACCGCCACACGCTCGGTAAATGGGTTGGAAAGATGCATGTCACTATGTGTCCGATTGTTACATCAGGCAAAATATTACAGACATAGGTAACTGTCATTTAAACACAGGTGTGATGCAGATCAATTGAATATTTACAGCAAACACTACAACATCCACACACTGTAGTGCCAAAACCTCTCATTCATAAACAACACCGACAATACTCTGTACGCTGCCATTGTACAGAACCACGTGTAGCCTCTCTCTCACAGTGGTGGACAAGCATGTGCCCGCGTCTTGGTTGACACCCCCACCCCCATGCCCCACACCACCCTAAGAGAACCAGACTTGACCTCATTTTGGCACAGCGAAGGGTGGAGCAGTAAAATTTGTGGACTTGGTGAGCCAACTTGACACAGATATTCCCCAAATACCATAAAGACTCAACAACATAAAGAAATCCTAAAAAACAAAACGCACATACACACACACACACACACACACACACACACACACACACATGCACACACACACACACACACACACACAGAGTGTTATGGGAATTTTCTCTCCTTCCTAAACTACTTCCTCAGACGAGATGCCTGTTATTCATTCTCACAGTCTCTAACATTTCCAGACTAGCTTCACTTTGGGGGGCCCTCGGCCCACCTTTCGCTCTTTCAGGGTACCCCTGATGGATGCTAATGGTAGACTCTTTCATATGGTTTTTCAGGCTCGGCCTTTGATCTGCCAGCAGCCTTTCTCCCTCTCTCTCTCTCTCTTCCTCTCTCTCTCCCTCTCTCTCTTTCTCTCTCTCTATGTGGGCTGGGTGTTCTGAGAAAAGAGAGCACACACAATATATAAATCCTTGTGGGCACCTGTGGAAAAAAGAAAGCCAAAAGAAAGAAAAGAAACAACTCAGAGGGAAAGAAATTGCAACTGAGATGCAAAAAGAGAGGGAAAGAAAGAAACCAAGATGTGGGAGGACAGAGAGAGGAAGGGAGAGGGAGAGAGCGAGAGAGAAGGGGAGGACATGGAGAAAGAAAGAAAGAGAAAGACAGAAAAGAGAGAAAGAGGGAGGGAGGGAGAGAGGGGGAAGAAGGAGAGAGAAAGTGAAGAGGAGCACATTATGAAGGGTGTGTGTGTGTAGGGGGGGGGGGGTAGTGAATGTAGAAGCAGTCACAGTCAGAAGCGGATGTGTCTGTGCAGTTGAGAATTTAGGAAGGAAGAACTGAAAAAGAAAGTCCGGTGAAGGAACTCCAGTCAGCAGCAGCGACCACATTCTGAATGGGAAGGGTGCAGGACAGCTGGAGGCAGCTGATTGGCTGAGCGGCTGTGGAACTCGGACTTCCTGTGGCCAGCTGCTGCGCTCAGGCCCAAATGACAAGGGTAATAATTGATTAGGAGCTGGCAGTCCAATATGAGGAAAGAAACACAGCAAAGATGAGGTACTGTACAGCTGGCTTCATAGTATCCTTCTTTAAAAAAAGAAAAAAGAAAAAAGAAAAAAAACCCTCTTAGTTTCTCCCTTGCAGCACTTTCAGCACAGAAAACAGGCTCTTGTACACGGTCTAACGGTTTCCAGCAATGCCCTTTTTTCAAGAAGTTTATCCAGCGCTGCGTTTTTTTGTTTTATTTTCTAACCTCCCTTTGACTCTGCAAACGTTTCCTCCAAAACACGTTTACGCTCACCTCCGGAGAATAAGGAGGAAATGGTTGTCTTGCGCTGAAGGTCTGAGCGCAATGAAAAGCGCTTTACTTCAAAGCGGCGAGTAAGTTACTGCACACTACAGTAACAGAGCTGGCTTTGCGTCGCCCCCATGCCTTCCTGTGTGCACGCAGGCAAACCCAGGGCCCCATATTTCAGCAAGATATAGAGGGCTCTTTTAAAGGCAGGCTTGGAGCAAGACTTAATTCACTTTATTAGTTACATTGGTTTATTAGATTCAGAAGGAAGGAATATAATGTAAGTTCCTAAAAAAAAAAAAAAAGGCGAAAAAAAGACAGGCGATTTCCCTTGCCCTATTGGAAGCAGACCACAGTGCTGATCAAAGCCTCCTGGTCCCCGCCAATGGCACGGCTGACCCTCTGTGCCACGAACCGGTCACACGTCTGCCCCCTTCTCCGCACGATCGTTACGTCACCTCCCGGTCCCTGGGGGGGGGCGGGGGAGCAACGGAGGCCCTGACGGGAGTTCCTGAGCGAGGACCCTCGTCGCTGTTTTTGGAAGCCCCCTCCAGGACACATCCGCACCCTTACCCCGCTTCATCCTCCGGGAAGGAAGCGGCTTCGGCCGGCGGGAAGGAACCCGTGAAAGGAAGGTGTTGTTTGGAGCCGACTCGCGCCAGTGGACCCAGTCAGCACGGAGAACCCGGTTTGGAGGAGCACGTAGGAGGGCCGCAGTGCGTGAGAGTGACACAGAATGGAGGGATGGGGTGGGGGGAGGACAGAGGGAATAAGAGAGGTAACAATGCTAAATCTTGGTAGGACCTTTAACAGTTTGGGTCTTGGCTAGGAAACACGATTTCATCATCGAACAAGGACAAAAAAAAAACATTCAGGATGAAAAAAAAGGACCGCTGTTGGACTGTGACTGTCTGCGTTATAGCTATGAGATAGATCCAAGGGATGCATAAACCCGCCCCTGTTGCTGAAACCTATTCAAGGCTTCTGCGTATGGTGAAATCAGCTGAAAGCAAAGGCTTGTTTCTCTGACTGCTGCCCGGACAAAGAGCGCTCACCTCAGTGGAAATTTCTTTGAGTCATCTGAGCCCCGGGTCGTTTTTCTCTGTGCGCCCGTGTCGAACAGCAACAGTTAGCGGGCGCGCTAACCCGAGCACACACGCTGTGCTTTCCGCCATGACTGCAGCTCAAACACAAAGGCTGGCCTCCTCCTACACCTTTTCGAGAGTCGTGTGCGCCCCTTCGCCTCCCCAAAATGCTGTTGTTGGTGTGAGCTGTACGCTGCTCCCCGCAAACAGCTCGCTTTAACAGGTGAAAAGGTGTTCTGTGTGTCAGCAAATGCGCATGAAGTTATTCAGATGTGTCACTGCAGTAGAGTTTGCACCTCACATAATGAGCACGCCACAGTCACTACACATCAAGCTTCAATTTCTTAGTGTCACAAAAAGGAAACATGAAAAAAAGCTTAGGAAAAAAAAATTAGGTAAAAGCATAACTGGCAGCTTCAGAATATTGCACTTTCTGTGTGCATAAAGACACAACAAGAATACATGTCCATAGAAAAAGCCATTTCCTATTGCAACAGAGGAAAACCTCAGAGTGCAGTTGCCATAGAAAGGAAAGCCTGCAAGATGAGTGTCAGCCAGTGAGACAGATGCTCTGCCTCTATATACAGTGCAAACTCACAGCATTGCCAAATGCATGTCATCTGCTGGGCCTGCAGCTAAAGGTACAGTAATCCGCCTGGACGTGACCCAGGAATGAAACATGCTGCACATTAAGCTCTTCACCAGCCAATAACTGAGGCAGAGCTGAGACAGAACTGAACTAGACCTGAGAGAGAGCCGAGACAGAGCTGAGACAGAATAAAAACTGAACAGACACGAGAGAAGCAGAGCAGAGACGGAGATCAGACATAGCTGAGACATCACCGAGACTGAGCAGACTGAGAAACTGAGAAAAACTAGTTGCCTCGCTGCTGATGAAACCAAGGAAGGCAGATGGGACTGGCCCGTCTTATTCCATCTCTTTGTGGGCCTCTGTCTTCTTTGATATTTTTTACATTCTAGTTTTTTGTTTTTTCTGAAAGCAATTACCACACATAAAGAGCTCAGAGAGCTGGAGGCCACCCAGGTGTCTCACAAACTAGCAGCTCCTCTGTGAGTTTCTCAGGCCACTCGCTGTTGAGCAATGACAGTAGCATCTGTGTATGTCTATGATGACACTCTCCCACCTTCCCATGATGCTTTAGGAAAGGGCCAGCCATGGGGGGGGGGGAGGGGGGGGCAGCCAGGAGGGTCAGCAGCAGGCTGCAAATCACATCAGCGTGCCATTCCCCAAAGTGCAGGGGGTCATTTCATTGTTTTGTTTAATTTATGAAATGATTATTTTTTTCCTCGTTTCGCAGATAAGACGAGGGCCTGCAGAGGCACACCCTTGCTTGCTCTTGTTCTGAGTCTAAAAATACCCGTTGAAGTAATACGAAAAATCTCTGCACTATTTACATTTTGTGCGAGCCGTAGCTGCGGCCGTCCACGTCCCCTGAACGAGGGGGATTTCACGGCCCGGCCTGGGCTTTGTGAACTGAGACAGAGAGGAGAAAGAGAGGGGGAAGTCAGTGAGAAGAAGGTGCTGTCCCAGAGGTATGTGACAACATCTTCCGATGAACTTCAGTTGGTCTCATTCCTCTGTAATGGGCAGTGGGGCTGGACATCAAGAAGGGACAGGAGGGATGAAGAGCATTCCAGGAAATGAGCCTCCTCATTGGGTGATTTTTATCATTTTAGTGACATCATCTCCAGCCCGACATACACGTAGGAATGATATGCGTTTATAAGGCATGCTTGTGTGCCAACACGTTGGTTTACTCATCAAAGCGCTTCGGGGTTCTCATGTGTTTTTTGATTTAAAGGCTTTTAATACACAAAAAGAATGGACATCAGATAAAATCTCAGGAAGTGACCCAGGATGTGACAAGGCATCAGGAGAATGTATTTAAATAATGACTGATTTTTTCTTTTTTTGGGAAACGTATGGTACAGAAAGGTATGGGAAATGAAGTGGAAAACCATCTTAAAGACTTACATTTGGCTGTCCATTCATGTAGAGGTAATTTGAGCTTCAATCAGTTCTAAGTTGTCTGGAAAATATCAATAAAGGAATACAGCAGGATAGAGCTGGATAGTGCTCAGCTGGACATACCAAGCGCACCAGATTAATGCCTTAAAGGCTGATTTATAAATACTTGGAATACCCAATCAAGCACTTTCCCTGGGTTTTATTTGCAAGCGAAACTTATCCTACGTGCCCTCCAAGTCATTCCCACCAGGCTCTCGGGCCTATCTTAACTCATTTCTTAACTGATCTACTTCTGAGCTGGAAACAATTTGCAGAGTTTTGGGTGAGTAAAGTAATGGTACGATATAGGGTCAATTAAGCCACTCATTCAGCGTCCAGGGGGACAGGGGCACTGGGGGCCGCACAGGCAGCAAAGCCTGGGTTGCTGCTAGCTAATTACCCAACAACAATGACTCAACTGGGGACAGTTAAGTCACAAAGCACAAGCCCTACCAATGCCACTAATGGATTGACAGAACAAAACAAAACAAGCAGTTGAACAAAGCCACTGACAGCACGTGCTGTCTTCTGGGCTTTGGAGGGGTGACGGAGACCTTGCATTTCCCTTGAGGTTAAATTGCATCTTTTCATTGCCTTGTAGCCCCCCACATACTGCCCTCCTCAAGAGGGAAAGAAAGGAGAAATGTGCTTATCTGCAGGAAATAGCATTTGATGAAGCTGCATTCTTGATCTGGGGCATGAAAGCGGTGACGACATGGACCGTGCAGTCATTACCCACCCCACCGCACCCCGCCACCCCCGTCTCCTCAACGCTCGGCCTGGTCTTGGCTCGCTTCGAGGGCCCAGAGGAACGCGAAAGGTGGCGAGGGAGAGGCCGCTGACCTGGGTGGGCTCCCCTCTTGGCGGTCGCCCTGGGATTTGCCATGGTCAGTCTGGAATGTCGGTATGCGCAAGGGCTGTTCCTGTGCCATCTGCAGGGATTTCTCATATTGCCAGCCTCACAGCAACCCCCCCGCCCGACACCAGCTCACCTCTACCATCTCTAACGAAAAAAAAAAAAGTCAAACTCAAAGGAAGAGACACTCGTGGAATGCCCTTGGTCTTGGTCTGCCCTTATTTTATCTCGGGATACATCCTGTCCTTGGCTGTTTATACTATTAAGGAGATGCAAAGTGCGGAGGCCTTCCTATCTTCCAGAAATGGTGATCATAATTTTTCCCTCCCGCTATTTTCTCTTGGGCTATTTTTTCCCCATGGTGCGTTTTCCATGGGGCATATTTCAGAAGACCTTTTTTTTCATATGGGAGCTGAATTAAGGTACACTCCCCAGTGTTAACTCTTGTTTTAGCTTTGGCTGTTCCAAAATGCCACCCCATTGAATAGCCTTTACTGCAAAGCTATTTAAAAGCGTCCAACCTCAACAGCTACTTTGGGCCGACCCACGACACTGTTAATACAGTAGCAATCGTCATGAACTAACTGCTGGAGCTCTGGTAGAGACTGTGGGTCAGTAGCAGAAGGGAGAACTTGGCACGCATAACTAGGTCCCTATCATTTCACATGAATACTGAAGGAAATCAGGTCAGACTCTCAGCTCCAGGAACAAGATCAGATGTTGGGTCATATAGATCCAAAAGATGCATCAGCAAAACAATATATGCAACTGGGTGTGACATCAAAGCTAAAGATAGGTAAGGCAAAGCTTTTAAAGGCTTTGTATGAAGTTACTCCTGAGATGACATGCATCTTCATGGTAAACTTTTGCGCAGATTACATGGTATATGGTACCCGTTTGCAGAGAAGAAGAAAAAAAAAAATAAGAAAGGAAGGCTGGGAAAGCCATTTTCAATGTGGTCTGTGTTCAAGTCTTTAACAAGAGGTTCTCACAACTGAACAGCCTCAATGCTGCTGGTGGCTTATCAGGAAGACTATTAATACTAGATACCCCCGGGAGAAATGTTCCTGTCCTCGTCCCCAGAGATGACAAGAGGAAGTCATCGATTCTTCCCACCACAAGCTCTGGGAAGGACGGATAAGGGTGCATGACTTTTTTTTTTTCTCTTTTGGTAACATTGTTATTATTTTAACGTCTGCGAGAAACAACCCACACCGTGCTATTTCTGTGTCCGGGAGAGTGGAAGGAGAGGGAGAGAGAGAGAGAGAAAGAGAGAGAGAGAGAGAGAGAGAGAGAGAGAGAGAGAGAGAGAGAGTGAGAGAGAGAGAGAGTCCTTTTCCTGTAGGCCTCGATGGGACATGTTTCTGCTCGGCCCGCAGCCACCGCTTCCCAGGACCACGGGCTCCTCCCTTGGGATCTTTCTCACAGCGCCCAGCATCCTCATCCTCAGTACTGTATATCCCAGCTCATTGGCCCAAACACCGATCATACTTTTACAATGCATCACAGCCATTTATTTAAAGCATAGCATAGTGGTAAGGAGCAAGACTTGTACCTGAAAGGTTGCCGGTTCGATTCCCCGCTGCAGCACTGCTGCTGTACCCTTGGGCAAGTTACTTAATCTAGAATTGCCTCAGTAAATATCCAGCTGTATAACATGTCACATGTAAAGAAAAACTGTGACCTATGCAAATCGCTCTGGATAAGCATCTGCTAAATGCCAATAATATAGTATAAAATATCCCCCGCAGGAGCGTATAATAGTTTCACATGTGCAAAAATATTTCAATGTCATATGTGAAACCGTGACACTTTGTATTGTTAATTGTACCAGTGCGTAGGAGTGCAGGGGAATAAATTGAGCTGGTTCCTATTTCGTTTCTGCTTGGTACATTCAGCAGTATAATGGCCATTTCCAGAGGACAGGTCAGCTCGATGTAAAGACAGCGTGACAGGGCAATGAAAGTTTAGTCAGCAGGATGCCAAATTCACCTCAGCAAATTTGATCAACTGTAAGGCAAGGTCTGTAAATACCTAATAATGACTAGATATTCCAGGCTGACGGGCAGCTGAAGCAATATTCCTGATGGACGGTGAACTTACGAATGTCCATGGCAACACTCAACACAAAACAGCCCTCCTACGAAAGTAGCAGCCCAGAAAAATCAGAACTCTTTCATCTCTACGAACTTAAGCATTGAAAAATTCTGGAACTGCTAAAAGCAATCCGATTTGCTATCACCTCATGCAAATTCAGACAGGGGCCGTGGCCAATCACAGACCATCTGTAGCTGTGGTCCAGCACAGTGATGGGGACAGCAGGAGAGCTTCCGGTTACCAGCCGAAACCTCCCCGACGGGGATGCATAGGCGACGGAAGGAACGCAGAGCCGAATATCTGTGCAGTAAATAGAGTATCTGTGACAATGCCTCGCCGGGGCCCCCCATCGTCTTGGCTCACCTCGTCTTACACTCGCTCCTTCTCAGTCTCGCTGAAGGGGGATTTCCAGAGTGAGACCCTGAGAGAGGCAGCGTCGCGGTAAGGGAGAGCGCAGGCTCAGCCGAGGCCTGGGGGACCTGTATGTGCCGAGGCACGTCTGCACTTTGGGGTGGGGTGGTGGGGGGGAGTGAGGAGGGGGGTGGGACATCTGAGAGGCTCCCATCTATGGGCTACACTGCTGCTGCATTGATCCGCAGGCAGCTGTCGCCGGGAAGCCTGCAGTTGCCACAGCAGCCTGGATCTGCACAGCGAGCTCTCCCCTCCTCTCCCTCATCCTCTGCCTGTCACGATCTGGCACAGCTCCGCGGAGAGGGAGATTTTCCTTTATTTAGCTATCGCTGGCGGGGATGGGGTGGGGGGGGGGGGGGTTGGGCTCGCCCCGTGAACTTACACTGACGCTGTGTCCTCCTCCCGATCGCTGGGGGTGGGGTGGGGGGGGGGCTTGTGTCGTGGAAGGCCCTGGCTGTCCGCGCTCTGGATCGTAGCAATGGCCCCCAAAGCAGGAAGTTGCTGGACGTGTGTTCAGCACGTTTTGCTGGAGCCAGCCCTCCTTGTGAAGCTTCCTGTTGTCCTTTGTCCAGAGTGAAGAGTCACCGAACGCAGTTCTCTGTTCTGGAGATCTGCAGAGTTGAACTCGCTGAGACATCAGCCCTCCGGCGCTGATGGAGGGGCTACTCCGGACGCCAGGGGGCCGATTAAACGTCTGAAGACTCAGAGAACATCATGTGGTCCATCGGAATGTATTCATTCTCTTGGGTGATTAAATGCAAAATTGGAGTGCGCGTTACACCACAATGAGATGGATCGGCTCTCATAATAAAATACGAGGAGCCAAGCAAGACCGTGTACCATAGGATTACAGCATCTTGGTTGTACGGACTCCTGTGATGGAATCCTCTGACACAGAGGAAGGAGTCTCGCCCCTGGCCCTCTGGCACCACTGTTTTTTTGGAACTGGCTTTCTTGCAGGGGAGGCGGCTGCACAGGCTAATCCAAAAGAGAAACAGATAACAACACCAGTGCGTGACCACATGTCAAAAGTGATGCGTCACAGGCACTTTAAGGCAGAAATGCCCTGACACATTGGGTTTCTCGCAGCAGCGGGACACGGGGATATCCAAAAACCAACCGGTTCTCGCGACAAAGTGGGCGATGTATTCCACCAAGATATGCAAATTCAAGCAAGCGCTATCATTTCTAGAGTGTTTAACACTGAGGTCAGAGAGCTGGAAACCGGTCCTTTACGGAATCAGTGTGTCATTTCTTGCTGAGCTATTGCGGTAGAAGTTATAGTTGTTAAGTGAAGTGTGCTTCTTTTCTAGGACATTGCACATCTCAGAAGTACAGCCATAGTGTACAAAGTTCTGCCTGCGCTTTATGGCACACATACATGTATTCAGGTGTGCTCATGACAGCATGACCCAGATCTGACCAGAGAAGGGAAACCCCATAACTGACAGAATTAACGCAATATCACAATATCACAATATTACAATATTACATGGCAATACTGTTCAAACAAGGCATTCAGTTTTTAAGCAGGAGGGAATATTATGCTTTCAGAAAAAAAATAAGTTGACAAAAAGTTAAGAGCGAAAGGTTATGGCAAGATATTCACCCCTATTTCTTCATGCACTTTACACATCTTATTTTGGCTATCATTGCATGTGGCCATTCGTCTTATCTTGTAAAAGCTCTGACAGTGGTGGAGTCTTATTTGCTTCTTATAGAAAACCTTACAAGTTCTCTCACAGGTAAATGTATTCACTTTTTATCTGTCTTTGATATTTCTTCTCCAGATCCTGTTCATTTATGATTGCTATGTAAACTGCAACCTGCTGTGGGGGTGTTAAGTCATGCAAGACTTTGTATGAAATGTTGAAAAAATAGTCAGCACTTCATTTAAAACTGCAACTGTGTGATGACTGCCAACGTAAGAATGCATACAGATATACATTTGGTGGATCATGGTCTGGCATTTCAGTAATAATGCAACTGACAGATGCCTTATAAATAGCCTATAACGGGAATTCCACCTTACAGAGTTCCAGTGGAACAGAGAGTGTGCTGGTCTCAAATCATTTGTGATACTGAAAGTATTAAGTTTCATTTTCTAATCGGTTATTCAATTGCTTCTATTTTGTATAATTGTTCATTTTTTTTCTGTTTCAGTGACACAGAAATGCGACAAATCAGACTGGATTGAACAGAATCTATGATATAGCTAATTTTATGGCACTGTCCTTATGTAATCATCAAAACATTAAAATTCAAATGGACTTTTACCACATAAAACTTTACAAACTTGAAAAACAACATAAACATTCGGATTACACCTTCTAGTTACTCATCTTTTTTTTCTTATATGTCACAGAATGGAAAGCAGTTGCAAACAGGAGCTAAATTAAACAAGATCAATTGCTGGCTATGCAGCACAGTTTTCAAACATGATTGCAGCATATTAGAAATGCTTTAATCATTTCTGACTAAGCGGCAGTCTGCTGAGAAAACAGACTTGTTTTCACACATTTAGAAAAAGCCAACACCCATTCCAGTTGAGCTAGAGAGCACAATGTCAGACAAGCCTATGTGACACAGAACACAGGGGAAAAAAATATCAATTTATTAACTTGATACAAAAACACTGTCATGCTTCATAAAGAATCAAATAATGGATTTTTTTGGCAATGAAGGGCACTTCCTTGAGGTAGACCTCAGAATATCTCCTTGAACTGTAACTTTGAAATCTAGAATATGGAGCATGGTACTGTAAATAAATAATTTGCATTCCTACTGCGATCTTTTGCTGATGAGGTAGTTAACCAAACCTGATTGATGCACTAATTGTAAGTCGATTTGGTTTAAAAGCGTCTGTGAAATACCAAATTGTAAATTGTAAATTGTAGAGTGCAATATTTCATCCCATAAGGAGTACTTGGTACAACACAATGATGCACATATACAGTAGAAGCAATGGATATGCTCCTACTAAGTCAGTCTCAGATGAATCCACATTAACAGTCAGACTGACATTTGTCTCAGTTATGTTAACCATATTGCGTAGAAGTATTGTGTAGTATTGTGATGCATTTAGATTCTGTGTTCTAGTGGCTGATGTATGGTAGTGTACTTGGCTTCTGTGTGCACAAGTTAACTTGTAGTAGGGCTTCAATGGTGTTATGCTCACTCTCACGGGTCTGGAAGTGCTGTTAGCCTGGCCAATGTCACTCATTTAACTTGAATGGATTCACTTATGTCCTGTTGTGCTGGAAGTTGCTCTGGATAAGAGCATCTGCTAAATGCAAGTAATGTAATGCAATGTAATGCTTTCAGTGGAACATGGAGCTTAATGAAGTCTGTTTTCAAGAGTCACTAAAGGCATTGCTATTCCTTTTTAATCCAGTTTTTGGCATGAACATAGACATACACTGTGAGGGTGTTTTCAATCAAAATGTTTGCTCCACTTTCTCCATGTATAAAGCCTGGCGAAGAACACATGTAGAGTTTTGAGCTAATGGGAACTGAAGTCGTTCTGGGAGCTTATGCAAATCTTATTTGGATTCTGAACTCTTAACAGATTTTACGCAAGCGCTTCACACATTGTGATTGCAATCTGACATTTATTTTTTTTAAAAATCATTTAAAAAATGTTAATGTCTGCTGCATGGTGTGTTTCATTCCTGTGATGGTATTCTGAAATTAATTTTCAATCATAATATAAACCTATGCATATCTTTCTCATGAACCCCATTATGGGCTGAACTTCTGTGAACTTCAATAACTGACTTGTATAACCCAATCAAAAAAAAAAAAACTGCTTTCCATTGCAAAAACCAATTGCTTCTTTCGAATCAGCAGGTTGACGGCAGCATGAGAAAACTCTTCACACCCTGGGGTTCATGAGGTTTGATGTGGCTCTCTGTCTCACATTGCTGGATATGTCACTTCAACATCCCCAATCTAGGGTATTGTGTCTGCACTTCATCAAGCATTTTAGACAGCATTTACAATTAACAATACAATTATTCAGTTACACTATATTGAAAAAAGTATTTGGCCACACCTGTTTTTCAGGGTTTGGGCTAGGCCCCTTATCTCCAGTGAAGGGCAATCTTAATGCTTCAGCATAGCAAGACATTTTGGACAATGCTATGCTTCCAACTTTGTGGCAACAGTTTGGGGAAGGCCCTTTTCTATTCCAACATGACTGTGTCCCAGTGCACAAAGCAAGGACTATAAAGACATGGTTTGATGAGTTCAGTGTGGAAGAACTTGACTGGCCCGCAGAGAGCCCTGACGTCAACCCCATCGAGCACCTTTGGGATGAACTGGAACGGAGATTGCGAGCCAGGCCTTCTCGTCCAACATCAGTGCCTGACTTCATAAATGCTCTACAGAATGAATGGGCACAAATTCCCACAGACACACTCCAAAATCTTATGGAAAGCCTTCCAAGAAGAGTGGAAGCTGTTATAGCTGCAAAAGGGGGACCAACTCCATTAAGTATATGTATTTGAATACAATGTCATTACAATGTAATGGTCAGGCGTCCAAATACTTTTGTCCATATAGTGTATGTCATATAGCCAGTGACTTATCATCTAAAATACTGCATCACAGACCTTTAAAAGCAATGTTCTGCAAGGAGAACAGGGTCAGCAAGACAAGCTCAGCACAACAGGACAGGGTCTAACGCTAATTCCAACAGCAAGCTCTGTTAGACCCAAAGAGAAGCCATCCACAGACATCCACCAACCATCCTACCAGTCCAAAATACCTGCAGTGCCATCCAATTTTTTATCCTTCCCTAAAAACGCAACAAAGAAGTATACATATTGGCTACTTTTTCTTCTTATGATGTTTTGCATGTTATTCTTTAATATTGACAGCATGGATTCCAGAAAACACGAGGGTCACATTAATTCATGCCTTTAAGTAAACTTTAGAACAAAATCTGACAAAACAAATCTACAAAACAATTCTGCTCATTGGAAGTTCAGTGGAAGCTTCTGGGGCTACAGCTACAGAGACACCCAATGGCTTCCTGTTTCCCTGTGGTATGAAAACAGGTGACACAGAACAGATTCATCAGAAACTTGCACTGTCATGACTGAGGTCAGAGAGCTCAAGAAGACAGTAGTTGAATGGTCATTTACCTTCACAAGCTGGAAGAGGGCTGTAAAAAATTCATAAAAAGCTGAATGTACCACCTTCTACTGCAGTGTTCATTACTAAGAAATGTAAAGCTACTGGTGCACGCAGTAGGAAATTTTGACCACAAACTAGGTTCCCTTTTAGCCAAGAAGCTAAAACATCACTGGACATTCCAGCATGACAACCAGCCGAAGTAGAAAAACAAATGTTCTCAGGTGATCATTCAAATCTCCAGACCTCAACCCAATCAAATATCTGTGGTTCTAACTGAAGAGGGCCGACCAAAAGGAAAAACAAAAGATCTGAAGGATCTAGAGCAGTTCTGTCGGGGGGGGGGGGGGGGGGGGGGGGGGCAAAAAATTCCAAGCAGCAGAACCTCTAATAACTTCTACTAATAACAGACATGTAAATGAATGAACAGCTTTTTTTCATTACAATTAAAATGGAACATTTAAATAATTTTAAGAAAAATATCCAATGTGTTATTTTTTTCTTTCATACCATGTTTCTGTTTAGCCAGGAGTATAAATATTTATGGACTAACCTTTGAGTGGAAAAACCCTTGATCTATTTTTAAAACACATCAGTAGTATATTTGGAAGGGTACGTTAATGCCTATGTTTACATCACATAGAAAGAGATGATAATCCAAAGACAGAGATGTGTGAGAGTAAAAGTCAAGGAGTCATGGCCCCCACATCTCGCAGTAAAAACAGAGATATTTTTGAATCTCCTACCTGAATGAACTGAAACCCCATCTTCAGTTCTAAAAAACAAAACATAACAAAAGAAAAAAAAAACCCATGAAGAACAGTGATGGAACATATTCATAATTGCTTCCACAGAGGTACAAAAAAAAACAAAAACAAAATTCACAGTCATGATCTGTCCAACAACCTATATAACCTACACATGTTGTTATCATGCTTACAGTTATGGTTTGCTATGTTGATACCAACTGGGCAGTCCTTTGGTTGGTACTAAATAATAATCTCATACAGTATTATTGTTTCTCTTTCACTTTTAGCCTGGAGTTCCCCATTTGTCCCGTGGGGAAAAAAACACCCTGTGTCCAACCTCAGTTCTGGGTTCACTTGTCCAAACCTTGAAATAGCTGCAAGCGGTGCCTTTGCTCATGTTGTGGGAGTTCACAAAACACACGAGAAAATCACATGACAGGAACTGTGTCTTGGCGAAAAACAAACTGATCAAAACAGAAAAACTTTAAAATATAAAATTTTATGCAAAACACCTTATAACGTGCATCTTGTTAGGGAATGTTGGATATTGGTTAATGTCAATGTAATTTTGCACTTTACGGAATACACATAAATCTTAATGCACATTACATATATTGGCAGAATGAGATACCAGATGGAAGCTACAAAAATGACAGTTTTCATTATGAAATAGTTTTTGGGGTGTATTCTTGGGGGTCGCCCCCCTATTGTCACAGTGACAGAGCATGAAGAGGTCAGGCCCACCAGGCGAGAAGAGAAAAACACTCAACAATCAGTTTTTCCACTGAAAGTGAACTTTATTCATTATTAGTTTCACACTATCCCATAAGTACATGTTTCGTTACCCCTATTTCAGTTTAAAAAGTGCTATTTTATCAGCAAGGGTAGCACTCGATACAGCACACCCACAGAGATCACGTTAACTGGGCCAGTGTATCCTTAGGCCTCTTAAAAAAAAAAACAGGTCAGAGAGCTACCCTGACTTCCGAAAGTTAATGCCCCAAATCCATCTAAGGAGGGGCAGCTTAATTTAACAGTAAGATAAGGTTCAATTCACCTGGAAGGAATGTAAGTGGTGGGAGAGGATTTCTGCAGAGTGGAGGGAGTGGGGGGGAAAGTGTATTATGAAAGCCAATGAGATGTGAAGTTGTCTAAACAGATTTCTTTTCAAGCAAAGAGAATACGGGGTACAAACCTAAAGAGAGCCTGAATGAAAAAAATGTCAAAGCTAGATCCCACCACAACAGAACTCAGGAAACAGTAAAGAAATATTTTGTTGGAGAGCTCCTAGGACTTAAGTTCTTTTATTGTCCTTTTGTTTGGTGTTTTTGCAAAGGCCTTTGAAGCTTGAGGCTTTGGAGCGCAGCGGACGTTTTTATGCTCCATTACTGCATCTCCACTGAACCAGAACTGTCGTGCAACTCAATTTCTTTATCCACCGCCTCGTTTTCAAATGACGTGCGGCTTGCGAAAAAAAAAGGGAGTATCTCTTCTGTTTGAACAAGACTGTTTAATACAGATGTTCTGAGCCATGGAAGGAGACAGTGCTACTCCTGCACTAATTCTATCATACACTAAGGAACTCATGCTCGTTGATAATTTTCGAGTCCTTTCACAGTACGTACAGTATCTTTCATACAGTACGGCAAAATCTGAAAAAACTGAACACGGACACATGCATATAATGAGAGAGGCCATATTCCTAAAAGGAATCAAAACACACAGGAAGCACAGTGTAGGTCTCAGCAATGACTCTGTGAGTTACGGTGGGGGGGGGGTCCTTGACCTTGATTGACGTACAGGCTCCCAATCCCCATGGTTTTCCAGCGACAGTTAGTTTATAATGCCCCCCCTCCAGTATCTAGATGCTTTTGCATCCATACCAGAATCATGTAAAGCAAATCATTTTGGGGGTGAGCGGCCCCCCTAAGAGATGCAATTATCTAGCCGGATCACAAAGAAATCGGCTAGCGATATGACGGCAGTGAAACAAAGCGGTGTGATCACGTAGCAGAGAGAAAGCCGTGTGCTGGCAGTGGGGTGGAGGGGTGGCGGTGTTTGGAGTGTCGTGGAAAACACTATTGCCGATAATGGAATGCAACTTTATTGTTTCTGGGGGTTTTCTTTAATAACTAAAACAAAAAAAAAACGGCACAAGCGGCTTTGTTGGTGTGGAAGCGGAGTCGGCTCTCAGTCCCGTTCTCCGATCCTGCCTGTGCCTCTGGCCCATCCCGCATCAGGTGTCAGCCCGGGTTCCCACAGATACGCCAACGTGGGCCCGTCCCACGCAGCGCAGAGAGAGCGAGAGAGGGAGAGAGAGGGAGAGAGAGGGAGAAAGGGAGAGAAAGAGGGAAAGAGAGAGAGAGAGAGAGAGAGGGAGAGAAGACAGCCTCTAATAAAGCGGCACATTCTCTCGAAATGCCGCTATCAGCTTTCAGATCCCTGTCGCGTCACGAAAAAACGCGGGCCGCTGCAGGGACAAGTCACATGGGAGAGAGGAGGGGGATTTCTCAGAGGGCAGGAGACAGGGGGGAAAGAGAATCTACCATCCCGAACAAAGCCATAGTCATTTAGTCACTGCCTTTTTTTAGGGTCCCCATATCAAAGCATGTCTTTTTTTTTAAAAAAAAAGAGAGAGGATAAAGACAGCTCTATTTTAGCGGGGTCGCAGGTATGAAACTCTTCTTTTGTGCATGCTGAGGAATGCCAGAGCAGCATCCAGGTCAATGTCGATAAAGAACGGGCGGCTTCAGGTATAATTCTGCCCAATTCTGCTGACTAATCCCTCCATTTACCTGGCTGCTTTGATTGTGATTTGTTCGGAGACAAGGTAAACAGCGGTCCGCACCGTCTTGAACGCAGGGCGGTTAGCCGCCGGGAGTCCATCACTTTGGTCTCTTGGGGGTTTTGTCTGGGAAGTTTGCTCTCTCATTCAGCTTTCGGGGGGCTCCTTGTATGGGTGGATTAGCCGGGACTTTTTCTTTCTGAGGCTGTATATTTATGTCTGGCCTTTTATTTGCGCACTGTAAGAATTTCATCCCCGCTGCTTACGCCCCCCCCCCCTGCTAGTGTTGTGAGGCAGATGTTCCCGAGAGATGGTCAGGAGACAAACACGGGGGGTGACATTGATAGAATAGGTTTCGCCTCATCAAGGAGAGTTGCAGGGAAGAAAAAAAAAGAAGGAAAAAAGAAAAAGGACAAAAAAAGGTAAGGAGGTTGAATTCGCCGTTAAAGAGAAGGCACATTCCTTTGCCTGTTATTGCTGTCTCCTGTATCCTTTGTTCCTGAGGAGTGTGCGTTGACATGTGGTGGGATGAGACTGGTGTTCCCAGGTGAATGGACGGGCGGAGGCCTCACAGAGCGCTCTGTAATCATCCCTTGAGGTGACCGGCCGTCTGGTCACCCACAACCTTAACGACCTCACTACTCACAGTTATACCCCGGACTGAAGCCTGCACCGAGTAAGCATAAGCAGCATAAGTCCAGGTATGAAGTCATCAACTGAATAGCAGGAGATGGATGGACAAGCAGAGGCAGGGACAGATTAATGATCTGTATGATAATGAATAAGTCTTCACACGCTGCCGAGCTGCGCGTCTGTGCTTCCCCGCAGAGCAAACGCGGCCCCGCTGCGTCCCAGCGGTGCAGTTCTGATAAACGCGAACAAAACAAACTGCGGCTTGCTTCTCGCTCTGCCTTCCCACGTTCTCCGCCTTCGCCTCTGTGCCGGGAGCTGAGGCTGCGGCGGTCCTGCAGCCCATGACACGCCGCTGACTGTAAGCAAACACTCATTCCCCCGGCGGTTACCGGGCCCCGGAGTGACTGCGGTGCCACCTCTGACTCTGCAGTCCCTCAATCACCCCGTGTCCGCACGCTGTCAAGCGGTGGCGAAAGATCTCGGCGAGTCTAGGGGGCACATTCCTGCCACCTCCTCGCTCGCCGCCGCGCTCTGCGCCCCTCCCCCCCCCGATCGCGCCTCTTAAGAGCGCTTCGCGGGACGTGTACAACGCGCCTTGATCCCAGCGAGAGGGGCTGACAGTGTCACTTAGGGTTCAGAGGGGTTTTCGGAGTGATTTGTGAGGGAGCTGGGCCCGCGAGCCAGAGCGGCCTCCTCTGAACTGGGCCACACAGGGAGAGGGTCCGCGGCGCACGCGCACACACCGAGCCCGCCGCTGCCCCCTGGGCCCGAGGAGGTGGGGTTTTAACGGATTAAAAGGTCGAAACCCCTCACACAACAAAAGCGGGGATAAGAGGGGCCGAGCAACGCGCTGGGGGTGCGACCTTTTCGCCCCCTGCCATACGCATCTCGGAGGAGCAGATGACTGCACTCGTGAGCGTGAGCGAATGAACTGTTCCCTTCGCTAGAGCCCTGGGCCTTTAGCTCAGTGAGCCAATTGTGTCTCCTACCGTGACGTTACAATACGTGGTTTTGAAGGCCAGGTTTGTCTGTATTCTCAGTACTCGCACCACACTGGTGGAATGAGCTTCCTGCTGAGATTCGTACAACAGACTCCCTGGGTGCCTTCAAGAGAAAGTTGAAAACTCATCTTTTCAAGCTGTATCTCTAGTCTACCTTCCTCTCTGTCTATCTGTCTATCCCTATTTTCTATTTTAAAAAAGCACTCTACACTAGTTTAGCACTTAACTCACCATCTTACTAACCTCTTGTAAGACTTCTTGATAACTACTCTTAGCATAGTGATGCACTTATTTGGAAGTCGTTCTGGGGAAGAGCATCTGCTAAATGACGTAATGTAACGTAATGTATTGACTGAACTGGGTTTGTAACTCGGATACTGTAAAATGACGATCAGTTGGCTGAGGTTACCATGGGAGGCCAGATGGAGAGAAGAAGAGGACCTGAGGAAAGAGGTTTTGGGATAATGAGGCTTCATCAGCCCCATAATGGGTGGCATTACCATACAGTCACTGACTCATATGACCCAAATTGGAAGTCTGCTTTATATAGCAGAACACTATGCGCTACCCATTCATAAAATACCATCAATGCTAAAAAGCAGAGTCCCCTATAGAAAGAGATGCAACCCCCCCCCATCAGGAAGAGCAAATGATTTGTCCCCTCGGGCAGGGACCTGGGTCTTTGGTATATTGTGTCTCTAAGGCGGGAAGCTTTGCTATGTGGTTGTGAGGGCCAGAGCTGGCTTCCCCACACGCTGCCCACACAGTGCCCCATTACACTGGCAGCGTTTGCAGCAGCGGCAGCATTTGCTCCTCCAGCTCCCTTTTGTTTGGCCCCAAAAAAATGCAGCTCTCCATCTCTCCAGCCCCCCGGGCACGGTCGCTCACCCCCCCCCCCCGCGCTCCGGAGCCCCGCACGCAGGGCCTCACTCTGAAACGTCCGTCAGCTCGGAACAGCTGCACGGGCCGGGCCTGGACCGGGCCCAGCCACCTCGCCACCACAAAGGGCCGCTTGTGCCCGGGCTCGGCAGAACATAAAACACGGAGATAAGCTGAGCGACAGCATCTGCCAGGGCCAACGGACCTCCCAGAGCCGGGCCTGAACCCGAGGCCTGAGGGACAGGCAAGCCAGGGTTCAGGGCCCGGGCCTCGCCACCTCAGAGGGCATTCCCATCATGCTCTCTGTCAGAGCAAAGTCATACAGGACAGGGTAGGCTTTGGCGGGAGGAGGAAGTGGGCACTCTGGGTGACAGTGCGGCTTTTATGAAACAGAGCAGAGTTCCAGGGGGGCTAACTGTTATAATGGCCGAAGCAGGAGAACTGAAACTTTCAGATCATGACAATAATCAAACTAAGAACTGCAGAGTAGCTTCGGCGCACCGCAATTGTGTCTGCAATTCAGCTGGGTGACCTGACTTTGATGGCGGGTGTGGTCCCACCATTGTGGAAAAAAAAAAAAAAAAAAAAAGCAAAAAGGGAACTTCGCCATTAATGTCAAAACAAGCAGGGGAGTGTCTCTGTGAGTCAACGTTAATGGAAGAAGCGCCGAGCTGCGTGACATCCTGAATGACTGTATTTAAAGTGGTCGCTCTTGTCATTCCCATCCCTCGCTCTCTCTCAGTCCATACTGCACTTCCCCTGTCACTGTCATTGTGACACCGCGGTCCCCGTGGTCTGTCCTCCGTGACTCTTTGACCTTATTCAACTCAAACTATGACCCTCTCACCCCGGTATTTGTCTATACCATTCCCTCTCTCTCTCTCCCTCTCTCTCTGTCTCTGTCTCTCTCTGTCTTTCTCTCTGCATACATTATTATTTCATAAAAAAACAACTTTGCATGTCCCCCGGACTGAACTTGACTGACTGAACTTGACTGAATGACCGAACCCGACAACCTTTTGCAGTTTTAAATATTTACATCCATTACGTCAGCAGGGTGCGCGTCGCCCCAGTCCAGATGTGTGAGCTGCGACTCGGGTCCCGCTGAACGAATTGTGCATCACGCAGAGTTTATTTTAATGATTTCCTCCTCATCCATCCGAGTCTGTGCTGACCACTCACTCAGGCAGCTGCAGCCCATTCATAACCCCCCCCGCCACCCCCCACCCCCGCTCTCTCCTCCTGCCCCCAACCCGCACAACCCGGAACCATTCCCCACAGGAAACTAGATGGGCTGATTGCGCGCAGCAGACACACACACATGCATGCACACACACACGTACGCACACACAAACACACAGACACGCATGCACACACACACATACACATGCATGCACGCACCCATGCATGCACACACACACACACACACACACACACACACACACACACACACACCCATGCACGCACACACACACACAAGTATAAACATGCACATGCGCACAGGCACACGTGCACACAGACAAACTGTCTCGAGTCTGACAGCTCTGGGAAAAAGAGAGAGAGAGAAAGAGACTTGGAGAGGGGAAGAATGGGTGTGGTCGATGAGCACACTGCGGATGTTCTGAACAGCTAAAGATGGAAAGAGCGCCAAAGATCATAGCAGCTTCCTCGTGAACCCAGAGGACAATGTGTGTTCTCTGTCAGGCAGGCACAATGGCCAGAATGAATCATAATTCATTTGCGATACTGAGAGCACAATGGTTTTATCAGCTACAAAGAGAAGGTCGATGACACTGCATTTGACCCTGTATGTACCACAGGGTGCACTTATACTCCCCTGAAAATGCTTCGATGTCAATATATTGTTATTGCCAAGATACTGCATGCCTGATACCATCTCTTTGATTCAATCAACATGTAAATTTCACCTCAACTCATAATTAAATACATAGTTACTTTTTTAATATGAACACAATTGTTGGCATTTTGTAATTTTGGTGGCTGCTGATCATGCTGAACTGTGTTTCAAAAGAAAAAAGAACAGAAAACAGAACAGAAACATGTCACTGAAAATCACAAAACAATCTGAAATTGGTGCACCCAGACATAGATTAAGGCGCTTTACACTGAAATCCTGTCATTCTTGACAGTTTTTGGGTCTTCAGAGCAAGAATCCACATTGGTTGGAGACCTCTATTCCGACTGATGTAAGTAATTGGTACTTAAGGCCATTCAAATGCTTTGATTCCCTTTCTAATGTACTCTGCTCCCTTGATGATGACAGTGACAGCATAAAAGAGATGAATTATGGTGTTTAGGATGCGGAATATAACACAACCATATACGGCTTGGAATTTATTGGAAAGTAAAAGGTAATTGATTGGAAATCAATTAAGAATATTTGTCATTGAGCTTATCAGCTGTAGGGTGGTCTGGGTTCAAAATACAGGACTTGGCCATGCAAGTTGTTTTCTAAATCACATTCTCATTCTCTGCTTGTGTTTGTAACAAGAAAACACTTATAAGAAAACAAGAAAGCACCTCGGAAAACCCAAT
Source organism: Megalops cyprinoides (assembly GCF_013368585.1). Taxonomy (NCBI): domain Eukaryota; kingdom Metazoa; phylum Chordata; class Actinopteri; order Elopiformes; family Megalopidae; genus Megalops; species Megalops cyprinoides. The sequence goes on from NC_050605.1 coordinate 17,069,598, forward strand.
GTAAAATCACTGCAGTGGTATCCAAAGCTAGCAAGCTGGACAACAATTATCGATAAGATAAAGGTTCACATGTCTGGCAATAATTCTGATTTTTAGATTTCTTGTTTTTGAAAGAAAAAAAAAATCCCAAGCAAGCTTGAGAGTTGTATTGCAGAAACATGACTTCTAGATCATTGATCATTCTGGATTATGGAACGTAATAACACAAACATCAATACAGTAATGCATTCTTAATACGGCTAATTAGCTAGCCAAGTATTTGAATGAAATTCATCTGACTGCCTAATCAGTGATGAAATCTCAAAACGAACAGTGATGGCGATGTACAGAACATGCTTTCATTTTCACTGCGCGTTCCAGACATCACTCCCAGATACAGTTAGTGACAGACAGCACAGCTTCTATAGGGAAAAGCACCACAATCAGGCATAACAATATGTAAAGTCGCGCACCCTACTGAGCATGCTCATAGATCCCATTGATTTATTATTAGCTGCAGTTCATGAAGAAAGAAGAGGAAGAGGCAGGAACCACAGAGGGAGACTCGTCAAAGCCAGTGTGAACCCAGCTATGGCTTAAGTGTAAACGATAGCAACTTTGGTAAAAGGTCTTTGTGACTTTGTGACTTTGGACTGGCACGCAAACGACAGTGTGTGGGTGTATTCGAGATCCCCGTCCTCAGCTCATTCCGCCATTGTTGTTCCCTTCGTCATTTCTCGATATTAATATATATATTAATTTGATATTTATATTAATTTGATGTATAATTAATGTATAATATTTACGAATCGGCCTGTCACTTTGGGTGCCAACTATTGATCTTCAGGAATGTGAAAATATAGATGATGTTGTTCGATCACACGTTGATCGACACAATTTTTTTGTTTTACAAGTAAACCTTGATGTTGCTATTATAAGATTTCTTATTGTGTCCGTGTCCGAGAGAGTGCTTTTTTCATGTAATGAGTCATAGGCAGAAGTGAAAAAAAACTACATTCTCCAAATTGCTCTCTTGATTAGTTAATTCCTACATCACCTCTCTGTGTTCTAAATTCCATCGGCTGGTTTCTATTTTTACGTAGGCATTTGCTTCATTTCTTTGCCTTTAGCTTCAAATATCTCATGCAATGAGTGTGGAACGCACAGGCAAGCACAGCGATGCTCTAGAAATGTTCCTCATTAGAAATGTCGCTCACTAAATTTTAACCACTGCCAAACCAAAACTTGTACACATGACACGAAAAGGCAATTCATTCCATGGTGCTTTGGTGAGCAACTTGATCCAAAATAATTTTGTAGGTGATGACAAATAAATGTTCCCCATGAATCAAAGACCCATGTCAACAGTCAAGTTACATAAAAACCAAACAAACAAATGACATCACCAGCTGACAGGAATGTGCATTTGGTACACAGTAGGGCAACACCCAAGTTATTTCAGGGAGGGTCCTCACAAACCAAATACCGTTGATGAGGTTTAACTGTTTTTTGTACCCACTCACATCCCCCGTGGGAAACTCCGCATTGTGCCCCAAAACACAGCTCCAGTGACAGCCTTGTATGATGTCAAGGAAAGGCTCCACACAGCAGCGGCAGACCAGAAGAGCAGTTCCTACTGAAACAAAGACTGGAGTTCAAACAACCAGTCCAGATGACTGTCAGGCACGCACTCACACACACACACACACAGAGCAGACACACGAGGAACCACATATTGAAAATGGGTCTTAAGTGAGTCACATACTGAAAGTGAGTCTTAAAAAAAAAATACAGATGAGCAGAAGAACTGAAAATGTTAACTACCTGGATATACAGAATACAAATTTACTATAGCACAAACGTCGAGGCATATCACCCTGAGAGAGAAAAAGAAATCTTTCTTTCTTCTGAAGTTACACAGAGGACAGTGTGACCTTTTGAAGTTTCTGATGCCCAAACCCATCTGTGCATTTCCGCCTCTCATCTCGAGAGCACGGTGAACCTGCGTGTGGCTGCACGGGTAGGTAGCACAGAGGCGCCGATGGAGGGGAGAGGGAGCCAGGCGGGAGCGGACCTCCGGGTGCCACCAGGCGCGCCGCGTACCTCCGCCCTTCCCCTGCGCATATCTGCGCAGCCACGGCACGCAGGCTGCGGCTGCAGACTGACTCAGCACTCGGAGAGAGAGAGAGAGTCCCGCTCCCTCTCTCCTAAGCCCCATCAGCAGACTGCAGCAGGCTGGCAGGAAGGAAGGCAGGCGGGGGAGAGCTCTCTGCCGCTTCTCCCTCCGGCTTGCGCCCTCTATGGGGGGTTGCGCGCCACAGCACGGCAACGGCAGCGCCGCTTCCTGGCAACAGCTGAGCTGCCTGTACCCGCTGATTGGCTGGGAGGGGTGTTTCCTGTAATCCCGCTCGATTATATCTTTTGATTAATTTTTTTAAATGTATTTTTTAATGCATGTAGACTGGCTGTCAGTTGCAATAAGAAAATTCCTCGGTTTGCATTTAAAAGGAGAGCCGAAATTAAACAAAAATATGCCCCTAATGGCCAAAGTTCCAAGAACATAAAATAAGATTGAAAGAAAGAGTAACAGGTTTACTTGCAATATAAAATACAAAGGAAAACTGTACTCTGGAGTTCAAATCAGACACAGAGCCTGAATCAGACCCATGAACATGTCATTTGTTGTGTTATAAATGTGGCTGAATGACTGGTAACCAAACCATTTCCCCCTTCTTGTTTTTCCTGTTTCTGGTTAGTTAAATAAATATTTCATTTAAATATTATAACAAGGAAGATTCATAACCTCACCTCAACTACATCCCCCAACAGTATCCCTGGCTATGAATACTACTTACAGCTGACAGAGCTGAGAAACAGAGATCATACATATACTACACAATGCAACACAATGCAACCAAAGTGCTTTACTTATCAGGTCGAGGAGCAATTTAGATTAAATTCTATCCATTAAAATATGAATTTTTAATATTCATATTTAAAAATAAATACCCAACATTGTCCAGCCTGAAGACATATAAGGGTATGACAGGTTTTGAGATGACGTTGGAGGGGAATTGGTTTTGAACCACAAATGTTTGAATGGGTTGAGGTCTGGAAATTGATATGATTGGTTGAGACTGCTTCTTTGTAGATTTGAATGAATACCTTGGATCACGGTCGTGCTGGAATGTGCATGTTAAGCCAAGTCTGGGCTTCTTTACAGAGGGAACCAGGCTTTTGGTAAAAATGTTTTGGTAATTAATGGGATTCATAACTCCCTCTATCATAACTCCTATACCCGCAAAACATCCCCAAAAAGTAATGAATCGGTTTTATTCTGTTATATTCCATAGCAGTTTAGTTTCTTTCTGAACATGAGCGTCATCTCAACATAAGGTGCAGTGTCATCCAGATAGTTTGGAAAATTCAAATTGTCTCTTTCTGTGGCTTTCTGTGGCACCCATTTGAATACCTGTATATATTACCTGTATGTATAGAGTTTCCAATATACACATCAATGGTGTAGATTTGTTTTGCTGGATTTTGTTTAAAAGGAATAAATAAATGTGAACGTCATGTTTTTTGGACTAAAATTCATTATTTGTGAGCCACCTGAGTTTTCTTCGTGCAATGCTGTTAACATATTTAAGTATGTTACACATTTTTAACCATAAACATATCCAAGATGTCATTTTTTTTCTGGTATGGCATTTTTGATACAATTTAGTTGTAGGTGTGAATAGGTAAAGAGGGCAATGCTCACCCAAGACTTTGCAAAGGTTAACATTGGTGGGGAGTGGGAGCTACTACAGACAGCGCTGAATACAACCACTGTCATCAAAGTCAATAAAAATGCCTGCTGGTCTCACAGGTTTAAATATATACATACAATAAGGGCAAATACATACAGCATACATAAAGCCTTCATAAGCATGGCATAACAGCTGCAATAAGGATCCACATGCATGATACATGACACGCTTTATCATGTGATGACATACATGGTGTAGAAACGAATGTCACATCCAACTCCACCAACAGTGTCACATTGGGACTCTTCTCATATCACGCACAATGTACCTTAATTCAGCCATTACGTGATACTTGCGTAAGCTTTATGTAGCTGCGCTTAATCTACAATGTGACCGATATTGGCAACAAATTATTCTCAGTTTTTTTTTTTCTTTTAAATTAGCACATTTGCTAACATCATGACCGCAATTGGGTGCCTGAGATGCAATGGAACGCCATGTCCAGATGCCGTAGCTGCAAGCTCCACCCTGGCTTCTCAGACTCGCAGCTGAGGACTGAGCTCTTCCTGTCTTCCTTCGTCTTTGTCGCAGACGCTCAGAGCTCAAGTGTAAAAGCTCACAGCCGCTGAGCTTCACCCCAGCTGAACCCTAGTATTCAACCGCGCGTGTGCGTGTGTGTGTGTGCGCGTGCGTGCGCGTGTGTGTGCCACTTCTGAAGTATGCTCTACCACAGCGCAACAGATAAACAACCCATTCAGGGTAAACAGCCATCTGAGTCCAGAGGAGGGGCACGGGGGAGGCACAAGTCTGAGGGACAGAACGAAGAAATAAAATGGGACTTTTAGAGAAATACTGAAAGGAAGGAATGAATTTTTGAGCGTCATGCGTCTGGCAGCTTGCGTACTTTTTCTGGGTCTCTTATTCAACGTACTTCAATGGTTTCATAACCCCTACAGTGTCGGTATGTGTGTATGCAGGACTCCCCACTATAGGTACGGCCACACAGGCCACTAGTAACCTCTTTGGTCATCCCATCTGTCATCAGTTCATTTCAACAGTGTTTTTACTCTGTGCTAATGAGCAGAAAACCCTCAAGCTCCTCTGTCCGTTCACTTATTCATGATCAGGAGCAACAAGAAAAAGGAACACAGAGAATTTCATTAAATTAAGCATTAGATTAACTTTCTTTTCATCCGCAAAACTTTACTCCATGATCCATTTAATCAATCTGGTCATTTTGATAATTTACAATTTTTTTTTTCAAGGTTGTTATTGTGAAGAAAATTAAACATACAGAACTATATATATCTAAATTAGTTCAGTAAAAAATGTAAAAATATTTGTTACAATATTTTAGACAACAGGGATTCCAACTGCTTGTTTGCTGATACAGCACTGGAAAAACTGAATTGATGTGGCTTAATGTAAGACACACAGTATAGTAGGAGGGGGTTTTCACTGGTATATTTAGACTTGTTTCATAATAACACCTCAAATAAATTAGTTATATCTTTGCTTTTTGTGCAGGAAAGATATTTCTGTAGAATTCTAATATTGCTTTTTTTTTTAAAAATTCAGTTTCAATCTTTATTTCTTCCTCAAAAATGTGTAAGTAACAACAACATGAAAATGAATTACCCTGTTGATTTTAGATTATTACTTTCTTTTTCCCTTTAAGAATCATTTATTTTTTGTGTTTTGTGTAGGATAAAAACATGGTGTGCACACCCACACATTACACCTTTTATGTTTTTATTATAATTAAAGTATTATTATACAGATGGCTATACATTTGTTAATAAAAATCTCCACCACAATATTTATGCCACATTAATTTTCTCTAATTTACCAACAAATACTATTAAACAAATCTACTGCAAGAATGTCAGTGTGAAAATTACATCTATGATTAAAAACTGAAACTTAACTCAGAAACATTAAATTAGGAAATATACATTAAACAGAGGCCAATTTTCGATAAAACAATTAATTATACATGTAACATTCAAACTTTGAATATGTAAAAACAAAAATAAAATCAAAACAAAAAATAAAAACATTAAAAATACAAACATTAATCTCTGTATAGTTCTCTATTATTACACTTACAATTTCACAATTAAAATAAATAATTTTAATAAAACTGAATTAAAGAAAACGTTTTGAGACAATAAACTAAAATGGCAGTATTTGTCATGTCTTTGTGCATACTTGTTGAATGTTAAAAATTTCACCACCAATCAAATCTACAAGGACAGAGTGACGTCTGACATCATCAGACATCATCCCAGTTACACTACTCTCATACAGGACTGAGACCACGGACATTCATATGAAACAACCTGGTTACTGGATGAAGGTCATTAACTCTTTGTGTTATATGCAACAACCACCAAACTTGATGGAGATCATCAACTCTGACCTCATAAGAAAAAGCCACGCACAAGACGGGGATAACCCCTTCTTGGGCACACATAAAAACAGCCGATCACCAGGCTGTAGACGACTCCCTCTGACTCATTCAGTCGCATACAGAACAGCCAGAACTGACAACAGACAGAACGTTCAGTCTCATATGAAACAGCCAGCAAGCGGAACGCAGACAACTCAGTCCCTGTTATGTAAAACACTCCGCAATCAGGACGAAGATAGCTCTCGCTGACTCTCATACAAAACAGCCAGCGACCAAGATGGAATTCACAGGCTGTCCATCCAGCGTAACACTGCCCAAAAATGAGGAAGGATGTTACTCTCTGTTTCACATAAAACAGCCAGCAACAAGGAACAAGATCACTCACTCTCTCCCCGTCTCTCTGCCCCCCCCCCCCCTCTCTCTCCCCTCTTCCTTGTCTAAAAATAGTGCTCACATGAGAGATGACTCCCATTAGGAGTTCTTCCCCGCTCTGATGGGGGGGGGGGGGGGGGTGGATGTTTCTCAGCGGCGGCCGCATGCCCTCTGTACCCTCAGCCCAACGCTGACACAGGGCAGATAAAGGTGCTAGCCTGTAATGTTATCAGCGGGAGTGCCAGTGTTATTTCCGCCGGCACCCTGTACTCTTGCTGTTTGCTCAGGAATGGGGCACTTTACAGCTGGCGGCTGGGACGCGCGGACAGCAGGGAGTTATCGGTGTGAATAAAGTGCTCCGAGCTGGAACGTGACTCTCTCGGCGAGAGACCTGCGACCCAAAAATCAAAATCCCCAGTGACTGAGATGGCTGCCAGTCGACCGCAAATATTTCCCTTGTTTTACTGTAAAACAGCTTAGAAGCAAAACACACACACACACACACACACACACATGCTCGCGTAAATGCACGCGCGAACATGAAATCACACCCTGATGCGCGCACGCAGTGGACACACACGTACACGCAAACACACCTGTAGACCTGGGTGATCGTAGGAAAGCGTTATCGGCATGTTCATGCACACTCGCGCATGAATGCACACATGCAAACGAACAGGACAGTTAATACACAAATGCACAGGGCAGTTCAAAGGAGACTAACATGAAGCAGGCTTGATCTGACTGGTTGAACAGAAGTCAAGTAAAGCTCCGTTGCTTTCCTGCTTTTCTTCTCTCCTTCCTATTTATCTATTCAAAAAGGGAACTGAAGTCTTTCATGAATAACTGCACTGTTGTAAGCCCACAAGAGCTCATGGAAACTTTCATATTGTAATAATAATGAAATACTTTATGCAGACTGCTCAACTTTCTCTTGCATGGTTGTCACTCAGATTAGAAAACTGAGCACTGAAGAAAGCAATTAAACACTGCATTCACAGTTGACCAAATTATGGATGCACAAGGCAAAACAGAGAGAATGCATATGACAAGTAAAGAAATACTAGTTAAATTCCTACCATAAGCACAATTTTCAAAGCACCAATGTATGTAAAATGAACAACATCTTCTGAAACCTCTCTTCAGTCTTTATTCACCACATATGTACATCAGAATGTATCATCAGTTGACTATCGGTGCATTCTATTCTACACTTCATCCTCTTCCTGAAATCTGTTCCTGAACGCATCCGGCTGGAGTTGAGGTTCCTTACAGTTTGTCAGTGAATGGGCTGGGAGGAAGGGGGGTGACCCAGAGGGCTCCTGTATAGGATGTCCTCCTCCTCCTCAAACTAACCCTCCCCTGTGGTGAGCTTTTCCATCACTCCTCACGCACACGCACACATGCGCAAACACACACACACACACACACACACACACACAGCCATGGCATGGCAGCACACTCGCGCCTTTGAAGCCCCCCCACCCCGCCCCCTCACTCCAGAGCTCCTGGCAGCCAGACTGGACAAAGCCTGGATTCTTCCCCCATCCCCATTCCCCACTGCACCCCAAAAAGTGAGGAAAAGAGGGTTTTTTTTTTCAAAGCACCAACAAAAAATTTAAATAAATAACGATAACACGGGACTAGCATCTCCAGCGGCATCTCTGGCCACGCCGGAAATTGGAAAACTAGATCCCAATAGCTGATACCCCCCGGCTCCAGCCCTCCTCTCCCTCTCCATGTGTGCCCTCCTTCATAAGGGGCTAAATGGCTTCCACTGAGGTCCTCTCCGGTCCGTGCCGTTCGCCTCTTGTGTTTGCCTCCCCCTGCTACCGGCAGGCTTCAGTTCAAACAAAGGGAAACAAGCCGCCCTGTGTCTGTAACAGGTACCATCTGCGACCAGTTACTCAACACTGAGCCCGGGGAGCCCGGGGGAGAGTACCGCGGAGCCCCCGCCGTACCACGCGGCCCACGTCACGGAACCCGCCTCCCTGTTTCTGCTGGCAGCTTGGGGCCCGACTCTCACTGTAAAAACGTGGGCCGGGATGCTGCAGGTTGAGCTTGGATTGGCGGGCGGCTTTGCTGCAGTCTGGCCCAACGTCGGGATCTTCTGTGCGCTCCAGGTTCGGACCTCCCGCGAGGCCGCGCCCCCTTGCAGCCGGAGAGAGGGTGCGCGCGCAGACCGTGATGCGTGCTCTTGTCTCCATCTTCCGGGCACTGTCTCGACAACGCTCCAACTGGCTCCGAAACTCCACCGCTACAAGCCGGCCTCTTCCAAGTTGGCCGTCGTCAGTGTTTTGCCTACTGTTGTGCAATGACTGCAGTTTCAGCAACGCACTGAATATAATTTAACAAGTTAAGGGCTTAATTAACTAAGGGGATCGCTGGCTGCTCTGCCAGCTCCTCTATCTCATGAATTTCGGCAGACATTATTTAGGTGAGGGGGGGGGGGGGGGTTTGGGGTTGGTGGTGGATGTTTCTGTGAGGTCCTGTTTGCCACCCTGAGTATCAGAAACAGTCTACGCATACCTACATTGTCAATGTTCTGCATTGTCTGGGCTCTGATGATGTAATCCCATTGGCTCCAGAATATTTTCCTGCTGACAGCTTTTGGCTGTCTCAGACACACAAGGCTGGTGCCGAACTTGCATATCATTGCAGGCCTTTCTAGAACTGCGGGCGTCTGTCGCGTGCATGAATTATGACAATAAATAACAATGATCTACAAGGCAAGCTGAACACCCAACCTTGCAAATGGCTCTCTTTCGCAACCCTGACCACACTTGGCATCCGTGTAACCAGTTCTTGGATCCTCCGGTTTCTCTAGCTCCTTGCACAAGAGCCCCTTGCTTCAGACTCATGCTGCTGTCGTTTCAGGCGGCTGTCACCCAGCGCGGAGACTGACTTGAGTTCAGCGCAGCGTGCAAGCATCCTGCCTGGTGCAACGACACCTGCGTGAGAGGCGCAGATCTCGGGTCAGCCGATTTATCTGTGAACCCCGCTCTGTGAACCCTGGTGTGCAAGTGAACTACAGTCGTTCAAAGACCCGGTGCATCATCTGAACCGTGTCTAAATTCAGAGCTGCCTACGCTCTCATCTCTCAGCGTGCACCCTCAACACTCCAGCTGAAGAATCAGGTTGCCAGAATGTTCTGTTTCCAAAGTGGCAGGTAAAGTAAAGCATAGGTGTGGTGGATGGCAATTTACTGGAATTAGCTGACATTACATAGCATCATGCTCCCATTTGAAACAATGGTCCAATTCATTATTTTTTTGTACTGTTCTTGATAAATCATTGGATGATGATTGCACCTATAAAACTGTTTCACTCCTGCCTTGACATTCCAGATTTTGTCGTTTGCTCTGTAAGACTCTGATGAGAATCTGATGAGTCCAGATATGAGCGCAAGCCTGAATGCTTCATCAAGGTGACCCCACTGCCGGCCCGGACGTCACGGAGTGCATTCTGAGGAGGAAGCAGTAACTGAGCAGCTGGGAGATGTGGTGAAGAAACCCGCACACTCTGACAATTCTCCGAAATTAAAAATTAAAACTCCGCAACACTTAAACAGTGCCGTGCCTCCATCAGGGTTATACACAGTGTTAAACACAAGATCTGAAAGCCTGGTTTTTTAGCCCGAGTTTAAAACGTGGAGAACTGGTGACGCGCGTGCTCAGAGCGAGACCGGAGGTGCGGCGTTGCCGGCGGCCATGGCGGCGCGATTGCGTGCGAGAGCCACCGTTGCTCTTCTGAAACGTTTGCGTGACAGAGGTCGCGTTGCTCACTTCTCCACGTTCCTCTTTCACAGGGTATTCACTGACTCAGCAGATCGCCGCTGTTCCCATGAACCAATCACCAGCACTTCTGGTGCGTGGGGAAAGTGAATATGATTGGCTCCCGAGGATTCGGGTTCACCTTCGGCCTCAGTTACTGAGCTGGTGCCCGCGCATTACCTGCACAAGCACTTTATACCTGTGAAAGCTGTTGCGCCGGAAAATTCGTTTGGCTGCAATTGTTTGAGGAATGACTCCAGCCCAAGTGTGAAAGAAAGCAGGGGTCAGCTGCGAGCGAGATGAACTTTGTTCCGCCCTTTTGAACTGATAAAGCGCCAGTGCCGCTGCCGTGGCTTATCTTCCAGTCATTTTGTAGACTGACATGCTGTATGAGGGATGCCCAGGGAAAAAAAAAAAAAAAAATACGTGATAACGCGTTCCCTCGTGCTGAAGTCATTTCCTTTCCCCACCATCGCTTCCTGTCTGCTGGCTCGCTGGCTGAAACGTGGTGGGCTGGAAATAAAAACATCTCCGCAGTAGACACTGTGAAAATATTTCAGTCCAACCCGACATACCGTACTGGACATCTCCTTAAGCAATTACAGCCTTCCGTGATGCAAGAAAAAAAGAGGTGTGTGTAAATATGTCTCAATATCACATACATGCTGGCTCTCGGAGCAGAAAGGACATGTCCGTGCAACACTTCCTGTCTGTACAGAAATGCCACAGGAAGTCAATTCCTCCTCCTCATCATCATCATCATCATCATCAGGCATCATCATCACCACTGCAAATTAAAGCAAATTAAAGCAATATGAACGCTTGCTTCAAAACTCTCAGTCTTGCTGAAAGCAAAACCACAAGAAGCACACTGAATCTGTAACAAAGCTGGTGAGCTTGTCCTGTGGCTGTTTCTTCCTCTCTACCTGCAGCGTGTCTTGTTTAGCAGTTTTTATTTGGGAAAAGTTTTTTTGTTTAAAGAGAACCCTTTGGATTTTCCGATGTTTGGTCTGGCAGAGGACGACCAGAGCTGATGATAAGTCCCCGCGCTGGAAAACGAATGGGGTGAATAAGTGTCATTTTCCTTTCTATTTAAAGATTCCGGGGGGGGGGGGGGGGAGAGAGAGACTCCATCTTTCAGTGCTGGCCTGGCTTTGCGGCCTGAGAGGAGGATCACACGCTTTTGAGTCAATATTTTACATGTTTCCCTCTCACCTCCCCCAGGAGCTTTACCAGGGGAATGCCATAGCAACCTGAGACAACCTTGCTGTTTTCCCCACCCGTCTGCTTTTCCACCTCAGCTCTGAGAGAAGGACGTAGGAGGCGAATGTTATCCTTGCTGTGGTCAACACTCCCTGCATTGTCTTCTGTTTTGCGGTCGCTCTTGTATTCAAAGCATGCGGCGCAGGATCACAGCGGTGAACGTCATCTCCACGGCAGCGGCGGGTGAAAAGTACACAGATCAGAACTGTCACATGAACCACAACAAAAACGGCAAAAGGTCTTATTTCCAAGCACTACAGGATGCAAAATGGCAGGGTGAATTTGAGCCTGTTAAACATCCAGACCTATGGAATACACAACCACGATACATATGACAAGGAAAGCAGCACTACAAAGAAATAATATATCGATATGATGAATATATATAAATTTTATTCATCATCCAGTTGTTAACAACCTCAAAAGCAAACAAACCACCTCTGCTTGCTTTTTGGCGCGGTTAAAGGGGGTGGGGTGCGGGGGTGTGGTGGCATCTCCTCTGCCCTTAGATAACTGCCAGTCAGGCATGCTGGGTATCGGTGCATTTCTTCCTGGGTGGGTGGAGGGGGTGGGTGGGGGCGGGTGGGCGTATGTAGGTGGAAGAGCAAGTGAAAGGCCAAGAGGAAGTGTTACGCTGTATTTGCCTGTTCATTTAAGTGTACAAACACAAACGCCCGCCGTGTTTGTGACAGGGGCGGGTTGCACCCCACTGGGTGGATCAGCCACACCTGAGTGCAGCATGAACTGCTGCTCACCCAGATCAACAGGGCCACGCCAGCCCTCATAAACCACTGCACCATTCAACCACTGCACTGCTTCACCGTCGTGTGCAGTCCGAGCCATTTGTAAACTGCACAACAAATGACTCAAACCGCGCAGAGGAACCAACAGAGCCAAGCCCAGCGTGAGGCTGAAATCTCACGGTAACATCCCACACTTAACGGCATTGCATTCATTAAGCCCTTGCTGCCTTTATCCCCTAATAAGAAGTGAACACAGTGGAGCTGACATCTCTCCAAGGGAAATGCCATCAATCAATGTGAATGACTACATCCAGCAGGGTTTTAAGTTGGCTAAAGCATGGGAAACTGTTTTTAAATGCATTATTCAGGAATGCAAGAGAAAATACACACACTCACACACACACGCAAGCACACACATAGATATACACAAACACACACACCTCCACACACTCACAGGCACACAGATACACAAACACACACACTATCTCACACATGCGCGCACACACACACACACACGCTCACATCACACACACACAAACATACTCTTAACTCCACACACAGAAACACAGATACACACTCACACCACACACACACACACACACACACACACAAACACACATAAATACATATACAAAAACACACTCATACCGCCACAAACACACACACACAGATAGACAGATACACACATACCACCACACACACACACAAATGCAGGCAAACGTCTTTGCACGTACATCAGCAGACAGGCTGTGATTGTTTCCAGGAAACTGCACAGCAGCTGTAACAGGTATTGCAATGGGACTGGATCACATGTAGGCAGAGTCAGAGCCTCCCATTACAGGTAGGCAGTGTGCTCGCAATCGCACACAGAGGCGTCAGATGCAAGACAGGCTGCAAGCAGACCTCAGCCTCCGCTGTCTCTGCAAAGTGGAGGACTCAGGAAAAGAGGCACTTTTTCTGTGTTTTTCATCTCCTTTTTGACGCTGCAGATTCTGCCCTTTGCTCGCAGCTGCTGACTCGCAGTTCAGCCTCTGGCAGGAACTACAAACAGATTCCCGCCTCCCGAACGCTGTCCTGACCTCCGTTTACCATCGGGGCGGGTTCAACATGTGGGTCAACGTTTTCAAAGGCAGAGGGGACCGCTGCTGGCGGGAGGGTGGGGAGAGGGCGCAAACACATGGAGTTTCTCAGCCACGCGGCATGCACCATGCACACATAACAAACACGTCCGCATCGCCCCGTCTTTAATGGCCTCAAAGATCACACGGCTTATATAAGACGCGCACGTATATATCACGCGCAAAAACAAAAACACAAAAATCACGCTCTCTGTCGGTCAGGCCTTTGGTTACCTATTAGTGAAAAACACCATACAGTCGCTACAATATCTACACACTTTTTAGTTTTTAGAGCAGCAGTCTTTGGAAGAGGGTTCTGCTGTCGTTTTCACTGAGAACGAGGCTGGCCAGAGGTCTCATGCCTGTTTTGAATAAGCATTTGTGAGGGATAGAGTGTATGCATTCACATAGCAAATCTAATGTCAGTACTAACGTGGGGACCATAAACAGACCACATCAAATGCTATATTAAGGCTAATGGAACCGATTGCCGATGTACTGTATGTTATTGTCGCTCAAACAATAGAAGTTTGAGACTAAGAGGATCGCTTTGGAGCCCAAAACGCATATTTCAGTTTTAAGGAGATGTTTATCGTTTTACCAAATGGTAATGAGGACAGAATGTCAGAGCTGCACAAAGCTATGATCGAACAAAGGCCTTCCACAAAGGCGTACAGCCCCAAAACATTAATATAAGAGATTGCTCTTCTTCTACGACTCCATCTTGGTCCTTTAATGAGCACCCATATCCCTCCACTGCAGGTGAAGCTCTGAGGTAAACTGGAATATCATGATGGCAGTGCTTTTCTCATAGGCCTGGGGTTGAAAGAAAGACAACAATGCTAACAGTGCTGTGGCACTGACTGCACTCCAAAACCAGTAGAATACCTGATGGATTCCTTCGGGATTAAAAAAAAGGCTAAATAAAAAACTAGATATGATCATTCTTTTTGTTCCTATCACTGTCTTGTAGCTCTGGTCTCTCTCTGGCATGAGGTGAATAGAATTGAGGTGAAAGACACCACGTGGTGAATGGTGTGGCTGTGACACTGTCGTGCCCGTGTCTCCCTATCACGGTGCCAAATCAGGACAGTTGCCCTGAGTCAGGAGAGGGAGAGGAAAGAGGGGACGGGAAGGAGGAGGAGGCAGGCGGGTGGCGGCGACGGCGACGAAGGCGGCGAAGAAGCGACAAGAAAAGAGGACAGCGCGGACCCTCTGGCCAGACATTCTTCCCATGGTGCATCACCACAACAACAGAGCCCCCGGGGGGGGGGGCCTCCTCCGCCTAGCCACTTTTTGCTTTCCAGTCCCCTGCACAACGAGAGAGAGAGAGGCGACCCTGACGGAGGAGAAGAAGGGGGGAGAGAGGGAGAGAGAGAAAGAGAGAGAGAGAGAGAGAAAAAAAAAATCAGCCCATCTGAGGGACTGCTGGGCTCAGCAAGTTAGCGATTACTGATTAGCCAGTCCCCCGACCCGCAGGGAGGCCTGCCTGTCCTTGGCTGGGAAAGGGACATGAAAGGGAGCCGGCTGTTTTGTGAGGGGGACTTGAAAGCGCGGTAGCTATCTGAGACATTAGCCTTATCAACGGCCGGTCCACTAGAGCCGGGCTATATGAAGCAACAAGGGCACAGCCGTTTCCACGCGGCGGAGATAACCGGCACATACCTCGGCCCCCATTTGCATGCACCACGGTAACCCGGAGGACACAAAATCCAGCCCCTCCACCCCTCCACCTCACACCCCCACCCCCCCAAAAAAATTAACTAAATAAATAATGGGTTTTTAAAAAGTACCAGCGCGGGGTATCTGTGCCAGCCGAGTCCCAAATGCCAGTTGCGGTAGCGTGCCCAGAGACTGGCACAGGGTGGCCACCAGTCCACCCAGAATCGTCGCATCTGTTAGGCCGAGCTGTCCTTGGGCCGCCTCAGATCAGATCCTCTCCAGGAAGACCAAAAAAAAAAAAATTAAAAATTAAAAAAAAAAACACTGACCCTTGGAGGTCAACCGTGTTAATGCTGGACAAATATGGAGTGGATATGCAAATGAAAAACAGGTGCCTACGTTCTGCGGCGGCTGTCCCGAGTGAGAAGGTAAAGCCCTTTTTTTTTCTGTTTTTTTTTTTTAACCCTCCTTAAGGCGAGAAAGGGGGGCTCATTAGCAACAGATTGTGTGGGATCTTTGCTGTGAGTAAACGTCTCTTCCGGAACATTCTCTTTCAAGCTCAATGAGAGGGCGCAGGCCTGTTTTTTCCACTGTACACTGGCTGCCCCTCTAATCTGTTTGACATGGAAGGGGCCAGTGGAAAATGAGTCCTAAAAAAGAAAGAATGATAATACATCAGAACTAGAGAAACGACACTTGAAAGGCACTGTTGTTGCTTCATTTCCACACACACACCCCCCCCCAACCACCCCCAACCACCCCGCCACCCACCCATGAACATTGATTTTTGTGGGGTAAGGTCAATCTGAACAGCTGAGGATGTGCTGGAAATTCACCGCAAAGTTCACGAGGTTCAAAGTGCTTGCAGGGTGCTGCGAAAGAGTGAGCAGCACGTGCCCCGTTTTCGGCATTTTAATTGGCGTCGTTAGCGCTAACCCCGGCTCGGATACTGCGTTTTGAGCAGTTGGGTTTAAAGGTGAGGCGAGGGACGTACGTATATGGCATGGGCTATTAAATGCGGGCTATGTGGAAACAGTGGCCGCGGCACCGCTAAGAAGTTAATGTACTGTCTGAATGCCGTAACAACAAGGTCTGAGTGTCCTGTGTGCGTGGAGTCTTGTGAGGTTTCACACTGACCACGTGCACCGTGATGAGTTAAGTTTTTGTTGACCACTCGTGAATCAACACGGGACATCTTTGGAATGACCTATGACCCACATGGAGGAACCGCTGCCCCTTCCACTGTTTGGCATCTTTGGTTCCACAGCACTCCTTATCCGCAAAGCACTAAGCTGCACCAGCGCACAAACAGCTGGTGTAAAGTGCTCTGCCGCCACATCGCACCCCTTGTGACGACATCTCAGGGTCTTCCACCGCCTACTTCCGTGAAAAAAAAAAAGGACTAGCAACGGAGAAAACATCCCGTTTGCACGACCCACCTTCGCTTCACAGCAGATAAGACTGTCGGTTTGAGAGAGGCATGCAGGTTTTTATTATCTTGCCGGGCCAGGTTATATAACTCAAACTACACCTGGGGCTCCTTGTCCTGTTAGATGCCCCTGGAGGCCATGGGACAAAAGATGAAAAGGCGGGGATGAAGCCACCTGCAGCAAAGAGGAGATGCAATGGGTGGCAGTGTAGCACAGTGGTAAGGGACAGGGCTTGTAACCGAAAGGTTGCTGGTTTGATTCCCCGGTGGGGCATTACTGCTGTACCCTTGGGCAAGGTACTTAACCCAGAATTGCATCAGTAAGTATCCAGCTGTATAAATTGGTAACATGTAAAACTGTGTAAGTTGCTCTGGGCAACAGCATCTGCTAAATGCCAATAATGTAATGTAACGTAATAAAGGCCCGTCCCTTCCCAGACCCTCTCCCTCATCTACAAAAACAAGGGGATGGTGGTGATCACGTTTCACTGATCCGGAAGAAGACAAACGCTCAGATCCGCACGGAAGACCCCAAAAATGTCGAGCTGGTGAAACGGGTGGTCACGACAACACTCACAGCTCGTGGCGAGGAAGTCAAACCCAGGAGATGGAAATGAGAGATGAGCTGGCATCATCCACAGAGAGGCTGGAGAGAGGCCACAGAGAGGCCAGAGAGGATGGGCAGAGGCCTGAACACCCACTGACCCCACTCCCACCTCTCATTAATCAAAACGTTATACTTTTGTTCTCTTGTTCATGCTAAATGGCTGTTTTGTGTCACTTTGTTACACGAAAGGAACATGCCCCCCACCTTTGCCCCAAAGCAGTTTGTTATGTTATGGGGGGTCTGGCACCGTGCTCCACTAATGTGAAGCTCTTTTCATGGATCTCTACAATAAGCTTGCTTCAGCACCCATATTTGACATCAGATCCTGGGTTTGCCATACCGCTATGATGTATATTCATTGCCGCGTGTAACATGGGGTTGGCGCCCACCTGCACACGCAAGACACACGCATGTCCATCACAAAGATGCATGGTGTAGAGGCATTAAATCACACGGCCACTGGAGCTCAGATCACCTGGAGGAGTGACCTTACCGTTACAGCAAAAGAAAAGGGAAGTGATATTATCACTCAATGTATCAAATAACTAAATACATGAGCACAGATGACAAAAACATCAGGGTTAAAAAAACAGTCAGCTGTACAAAGACGCTATCTCAAGTTAGATTCAGTTCTTGGATACACCTCTCTCTTTCTCTCATTTTCCTGTTGGATGTGATCTTCTGTTGTCCTGACCTAAAGCGTTCAGCCACCACTGTGTCACGCAGTGAAGAATTCAAATAAGTTCTTTCAGCTTCACTTTTAATTAGCATGTACAATTACAGCATTTGTGTTCATTCTTATGACCATGTGCATGCAGACAGCGAGAGCTACAAACTAGTGCAGATAGAGGTAGAGCAACCTAACTGAATACGTAGCGATAGCAAGAGGAAATTATTTAAGTTCAAAGCGAGGGTATCTTGCCCCAAAGATGAAATCCAAGCGCTTTGTTTTCCCCCTGTTGTCAACACAAGTAACCGCACTTAACTGGTTATAATGAGATCTGATGCGCCTGGCGGTCCCCTTATTTGTTCCTGACAGCGCACCCCTCGTGTGCCTCTTCCACCGCGGCCGCACGCTAAATGGTAGCAAATGGATCCCACATCGAGGGCACTCAATCACCGTGGTTACATATGACTGCCATACATCCCCCATCCACCTCGCCTGCAAAGGGCCCAGTCAATTAGTAACTAGGAAGGAAAATAAATACAGGCTTCTGAAGGCCTCCCAGCAGGGTGAGTTTAACAGATTGGCCAAGGAAACGGATCTGTATTTACAAAAAAAAAAAAAAAAAGGCCCATTCTGAGCTCACCGATAGTAATCTGACTTTAATTTAACCGGTAAAGAAGAGGGTGTGTGGGATTGGGGGGCAGGCGGGGGGGTAATTGAGACCGTATTTCGCTGCAGACCAGATCTTGACTCAATCATGGCAGCCGGGAGTGAGGATCGGGCGGCAGACCGTTACAGTGCTACACGTGTTCGCGGCGGGTTTGCGCTGTTACTCTTCGGAAGGGGGCGGGGCCACGTAGCCGTATTTAAGAGAAGAACGGGTTTACAAGGGGAAAAAGAGAGTGGAAGCAGGTCTTGGGTCACATGGATTCCATTGTGTTTTCTGTGGGTTGGTTGTCTGTGTCGGGTGGCACTGTAGCATAGTGGTAAGGATTGTGACTGAAAGGTTGCTGGTTTCATTCCCTGCTGGGGCACTGCTGCTGTACCCTTGGGTAAGGCACTTGACCCAGAATTACCTTAGTAAATATCCAGCTGTACGAATGGATAGCATGTAAAAATTGCAACCTATGCAAGTCACTCTGGATAAGAGTGCCTGGTAAAATGACAATGTAATGAGATGCCACTTTGACTTCCGCTGTCTCTGTGCTCTCTGTTAATACGGCATAAATGCTACTCTGCCAATCGCCAAGTCCACCAAGCAGTTTAGCTTGTAGCTAATGCTAACTGCAAATGATTGTGACTCTAAAATGCACAATTTTCTGTTTTTTGCCACCATTCTGAGAATGCATCATAAAATAATCAACTTAAAGTTTATTTTTGATTTTCATCGTTATCAACAGCTCTGCGTTGAACAACTTGAGCTTTTTGTTTCTGCTAATACTTTTCCACTAGCTCCATTACAAAAAGTGACATACTTCAAAGTCTGGTTGTGCGAATAAATAAAGTTGAAGGGAACGATTACAGTTCCTTTAATTTCTTTCAGAATATTAGGGTTGTTTTATTCATAAAATACTGTAGCTCTGCTGCCACTAACTATGTAATCTAAAACAGGTTACAAAAACTATACATGACAGATATGAGCCAAGACAAGCCACTCCCCTTTAGATATTTCTCTCTTAAGTCTGTTGGTCAAAATGTGTGACAAGCCATGACATCACAGTGAATGCTCCGCAATTGTTACCCCTAAGCTGCGAATGTGTGAATTGCGGCTCAGGACTTAGTGAAGGTCGTAGTTTCTTTAAATACACTGTAGTAAAGATGCTGGAGAATCACCTATTTCAAAGAGAGGAAAAAAAGTCAACATTGGTCTGCTTTAGCATTGGCCAGAGGCATTTGGCTGCTTTGGTCCTTCATGGAGAGAAATTGCAAATTATACTTGGCACGGTGCAACTGCTAATAACTTGCAGAGAATTTATTTTTATGATTATTTCTTCCCTGATGCAAAACAGCCCTTGAACTTTATTGTCCTCCCTCAAGTTGACGGCTGTTTAGGTTTCCTACCACATTCTTGCCAAATGACATGATTACAAAATTTGTCAATCTGACGTTGTTCACAACAAGGGCGCCCCCACCCCCTGATTGTCTACATCCCCTTTCCCAGGGCACTATGGGAGTGAGACCCCCCCCCCCCCCTTGAAAAATAAAATGCATATTACATTATATGTATTATATCAATGCCCATCCAACTGGCCAACCCTGTATCGCTTACTACCAAGCTGTCTGGATAATTCAGCATGTGAATGAAATGCACACATACGGGATTTTCAAAGGACAACTATTTGAGTCTTTTTCCTTAATACAGTATTTGGTTTAAAATGTTCTCCACATGTTGCTACATCTGTAGGAGTAATGTGCATGCCTTTCTCTCATCTCCATTCGCACAGACTTGTAATTTCGAACAGTTTAAAAATGATCCTCCAACTAAAACATAAGCCGTGTGGGCGTAGGAGACCACGGCTGTCTCACAGGATGTGCCATTGGATGCAGTAAAAAGGGACAGCAAGTGCTGTAGGTTCTGGACTGAATTACTGCAAGCACTGGGCTACAGGAGTTATGTGTGTCAGTAGCACCAGAATTAAAGGGTGTTAAAGGCCGGTCAATGAAGTAATTCAATGCAGCAATGAATATTTCACAACAATTCCTCACAATTCTCGCTTACTAAAACACCTTTTTTCTATGGACTGAGTTGGCCAGGATGAGTTTGTAAGCACGCTTCAAGAACACCCAAGCCTGACCCTATGCTCTGAGGTGCCAAGTATGGGAATTTGTGGTAATAGTCAAATTACAAGGCCTGATGACTTCAAAAAGCCTTTAAAAAGCTGAAAGCTTACATTACTTTCAAAGTGAAGTGCAGATGCACCAGCATCTTTGGCAGTCTCAGAAACCACATTAGCACTTCCACAGTGAAATGTGTCAGACCTTTCACTTCAGAATACTGCAGATCCCCAGCCTATACAGTCTCAACAGACAATGTGATAGGAATGAACATCGATTTATACAGACTACCATTTCCCCTACCTGGCTGATAAACACATCAGCCGGCATGAAGCAAGACTATTATGATGTCATCAGAATATCAGATCCAAATTTCCACTCTTTCGCTGGAAACTGCATTCCATTCTGCGTCAATATTCGAGATGCACAAGTGCATGTGTCAGTATCACGGCAACATCAGAGGAATACAACAACACAGTAACACAGTCTGGTAAAGGTTTGTATGGTGGTAATTTGTGCAATTGCACGAGCCTGCAATTGTTGAAAACACAGATGGGCTGAGAAGTGAATAACAATGTAGGAGTAGCATGATCAAAGGCCTAGGCACTAAAAGACAAAACAAAAGTGGATAAATTGTTCACCTAAAGAACAGTGGCAACGTAAACATACAACAAGACATAAGTGTACACATGGCTTTTAAGATTATTATTGGTTATCATTGTTCAAATGTGCAGGTAAAAGGTTCAAGATGCATGTAAACATAACTTCCTGTTATTTTTTGTTTTTGCACTGAAGCACATTTGCAGTACAACAAAGTGACTTATAACTCCAGATATAACTCTTCATATCTCCAGAGGACACATGATTTCAGCCTCTGGTCAAACATGGGTATTCCTTATTTTAGGCCATTTATGAGTACTCCTGGGGGAGCCAGGCTTGCTTACTGAAGCGCAGACTGAATATGTCTGCATGCATTGTGAAGCCTGGTCAGTGTGTAATGGCAATTGTTAAGAAAAGCTGCATGGATATTACACTGGAGTGTACACTGTAGCAGCTGTTGTAGATTATCTGTGATGCACACTTAGTGACAGGTTTCTGAAAGTGAACACTCATTCCTGTAGGCCTGCTGTGCTCCGTTTTCAAGACCATTCTGAGATACACCCATCGGGCCTGACCTAAATTTATGACATGCCATAGAGCTCAGATGCAAAAATGCCCTTGTGAGAGGTGGGGTAATTCTTCCATTTGTCTCCCTGCCTTTGATTGACCTCCATGGATGGGAAATGATGTCACATTCAGGGGTTTCCATGGGGATTGTTCACATGCTGAAATGGCACTGGTGTGGATTTTGTTGCACGTAAATCCACCATTTCACTTTTAAGCTACCCGTCCGTGTAAAAACCACAAACCCTTTCACTGATGCTCTCTACTCCTGCTAATTTGCCAGCTCCTTTATCCTGAGTCATATAACAGAGTTATATGCTAATCAATATGAGCCACCATCACAAGACAAAATGGCTCTTGGTTTGCATTCTTATTCATGGACAAGCTCCTCACATGGATGCTGATGTCAAGATTTGCCTTCAGCGTCTGCAGGATACAAGTAAACCACGACAGACAAGCCACAATCTTCTAAATATCAATGAAAGCATGGAAATACTTTTTTATCTTCTGTGAAATTGGATTATGAAAAAAAAAGCCCATAGCATTTAAGATATGTAATATTTTTTTTTTTATGCAGAACTGAGCCTCAGTATGGAAGCAGGCACAGATCAAACGCAGTAGCCTGGGGGTGGACTATATCACATTCCACATTGTTACGAAGCCCTGCATTCATGTCTGACATTTACAGTTGGCTCAGCCCTCCTATAGGCCTCTGGGGCTCTCTCACGAGCCTAGCAGCCACTCGAACCCGCGAAAAAAAAAAACACACACTCACGCATCTGAATCCCATTGCAGAAGGGCTGCCTGTGTGTTCCCCCTCTGCTTCCTGCCGTTGGAGGGGGCCCACGGCGATGTTACCAGAGCCTGCTCTCTCCGAAACGCTCATGATGTCATTGAGGTTCTATCATTATAGGCTGCGGATGAGCGGGTTTTGGAGGGGCCGGGTCAGTTCCCACGCTCGTCTGGCAAAACAGAGGCTCAGAGGAATAAGGCGAAGAAGCTGCTGAACCAGATTAAGAGCTAGAGAGAGGCAGGAACTCAGAAAATGGTCACTGTTTTTTAAATTTTTCTTCTTCTTGAACACTTCATGTTATGTACCTCCTTAAAGTTCTAATCTGAAAGCTCTTCGCTGCACACTGTCCTTTCAACAGCAACAGCTGATATTGCCATGTAAGAAATGGCAAAAACAAGCGAAAAAAATATGCAATGAAATATCTCCTGGAACCCTTGCAGGAAAGTGTCTCATCATCTAAAGTGTTCTCTTACTTGATTGTTGACTCCCATTATTCAAGTCACAGGCATTTATATGGAAATGTTCCTGTTGAATTTAGACAAAAAAAAATGAAGGGAGTTGATTTACTGCAGAGAGAGTGAGAGCTCCTTTCATCACAATTCCTACACCATCAATCTAAAAAAAAAGAAGATATGCATGTGCAACACGGGAGGTATGCTTTTTGACAAGGTACACGATCAGTCTTCAACGAGGAAACAGGCCAGCAATGAAGCAAAAAAAAAAGAGCGCTATATGTCTAATCTGTACAGCCTGTTCCAAATATGTGCTTTGATTGAAAGACACCCTTCACATTTCACATAAACATATTTGGTAGACACTTCTAATCAGAATGACTTACAAACTAAGGTATGTTAAGGCATATAATAAGGCCACATGAAAAACAGTACAGATCCAGAAAACACCTGTAACCCATGTGAACAAAAGTGTTGAGGTATAATACAGATATACTGTAATTACAAAGTGAGTGTCTTCTTTCAAGTTAGGTGCCCAAATGACCCAAGCAATCTCGTGTGCGTGCGCCTCCCACCGTGGCTCATGCATTAAACTGCGAGATAAAACAGGGTGGCAAAATGATACAATTGTGCGTTTTGACACTGTAAATGCTGCTCTCAGAATTTGCTCCTTGGACAAGCTTTATTTAACTGCAAAGTGACAGGCACACACTGCAATGCGCCCAGTCCATGGCCCGGAGGCCTGGTCACATATATTGCACAAACCCCACACCCTACCAAAACCCCCTGCCCCCGCCCCTCGCCCCACCCCTAGCCCCCGCCCCTAGCCCGGGCACGTCTGAGTCCGGGCATTGGGGTCAGGGAGCTGGCACTTCACCCCTGGCACAAGTCGTCCCCCTCCGGGCGAGACGCTGACACTGGGTACATGGGGAGTGGCAGACAGACAGGGGCCTACCCAACAGCTTGTGACCATAACCAACAGTGGCAGAACAATGAGTGCAATTATTTACAAGAACACAGTCCAAGTCTCATAGTCGTCCCATTGAGCCTGTTTACTCTGATTCTTTACGGGGGCGTATGGCGGGTCACTAACCTCCCCCAGAGCGGCCAGTGCCTTTAAACTACACAGCCGTCATGGCCTGACAAAGTGTACAGATGGACATTCTTACCGGGCCATCCAGTACCGAAGTGCGTATTTATGTATTACGAGAGATAAAAACAAAACAGAGGGAGAAACCGCAGGAAAATAAACCACGGGGGCGTAACGGATAGGTGTCCTGAAGCTTGGGCGCGCTGAGGTAATGCGGAAAGATTCGCCGGGGTTCAAACAATAATAAGTGGTGAATCACTGCTTTCGTGCGCTGCTAGGAAGGAATTTATTTTCACAGCTCCTCGTTCTTAAGAACCTGGGGTGAGCTAATGAGAAGCTGTCAGCAACACTTTCACCAATACTTAGGTGGCGGACGAGCAAGGGAACCACTATCTGAGGAGGAGGAGGAGATAGCACCTGCCTGACCAGCGCGCTGAACCTCAGCTGAGGGGTAACCTGAGGTCATCTTGGTTCACCTGTGGTTCACCTGGTGTCACCAGTGCCTCCAGCGGCCCATAATGTTCCGCCGCTGCCGCACAGCAGGGGAGAAGAGCAGTATCGCTCCCCCCCCTCCCCTCCACCCCCCGCCCCCTGGTTGTTTCCGGGGGTTTAAAAACCCCCTGAATATGCTCTTTCATTCAGATGAAGAGACTCTGGAGTGTAGTGAAGAGCCCTGCCACAAACAATAAATAGGAGCGGCCTTGTGCGAGACCGTCTGTGTCGAGCTCCGCACAAAGCCGGGCAGCAGGTCTGAGGAGCGTCTGCTGCAGACCTCCGCCTTTGCTGTCCTGTCTTTGAATCGTTCGTCTGTGTGTGTGCGCGCATGTGTGTGTGTGTGTGTGCGCGCGCGTGTGTGTGTGGGCGCGTGTGTGCACACAGCGGCACAGGGCTCCTCTGTATTGTGTTCTGAGGCTGGCTGGAAGTTAAAGGCAGAATTTGGTGGGGGGGGGGACTTGGGGCTGCCAACACACTGCAGAGCTGCAGGGAACTCCCCCAGATCCCAGCTGCCCGGCCTGGCTGAGAGCTCCAGGCGAGTGCCAGGCTTCATCGGCCCTGCTGGAGAACGGCCAGCCAGCGTGGGAGGAGGAGGACGAGGAGGCAAACTGCTGAAAAATGCCAAAAATAATGTCTGGGCCTAAATAAAGAAAAACCTCATGAGCCTGACAATGCTGAGTCATACGAAAAGAAAACACACACGCAGTGAAAAATTCATAAGGTAAAATATGTCCTTTTTTTTCCAGCAAAGAAAGTTTTTTAAAACACAATTAGTTATATAATACATTAATACCACTTTTTTTGACATCACATTCTGCTAGTAGAAGTCTTGGTAGAAGTCTGCAGCCACCCAGTAAAACTGTCTATGGTCATGTAGTCCCTTTGTGCAGCGGCAAGGCACATTACACAGAATAAAGTTTATCTGGAACTGTTTAATGCATTATTTATGTAACAATCAAGGGGGAGTTTATTTTGCAGATAATTATAGCTTTTGTTGAGTTGATGGCCAAGATAAGCCAGAGTTCCAAACCATTAACTCGTGCGCTTATTCTGGCACGGACCAGGTCCAGGAAACCTTTTCTGATGTTTAGCGCGCAAAAAGGGATGCCTGGAACCCTCCTGGAAATTCCTGACACCAGGGGGTAAGGCGAGGTACGTTTCCACCCCACCCCCTGCATGCCAGACTGGACCCATGGGCTTCAAGGTGGGGCATACACACCCCTCAAACCTCCCAAGGGGTTGCAAGAGAAGTGACCCGCCTCAGGTTATCAGCCCCTGGACATCTTTAAAAAGCCACAACCATCCCTTACTCTTGCCATGGTGAATCTCTTTTTACCAATCACCATTATATTAGCGTCATATAGGAGATGCTCTTATCCAGAGCGACTTACATAGGTTTCAGTTTTGTACATGTTATCCTTTTTATATAGCTGGATATTTACTGAGGCAATTCTGGGTTAAGTACCTTGCCCAAGGGTAGAACAGCAGTGCCCCAGCGTGGAATTGAACCAGCGACTTTTGGGTTAGAAGCCCTGCTCCTTAGCACTACGCTACATTGCCACCCCAATACCTGTGCAATCTCTCACTTGACCCAATCATTAGCAATCCTGAAAAATGTTACGATTCTGTTATTCTACACTTGAATTTGCAGCCGTGAATGTAAGTCTCTTTCCATCAGCCTGCAAAGCACATGCATACATACACACCTGCATTGCTTGCATACATAAACAGGTCAGTGGTTCTGGATTCTCCCCCGCCCCCGGTTCTGAGGCAGGAACAGGGCTAGACCCTGGTCACCGCAGTTGGCAGAGCACGGTGCTTTTCCACATGTCTGCAGAGAGGACCTTTCCTCTGGGCCAAGGTAATCACAACACCACACATCCCGCTCGCTGCGCTCATTGTCCCCCTAAGAGGTAACTATTTTGGGCATCCAAAAAACAGCTGACCCCTATGTCACCTCAGAGCACCAATCCGTTGCCCTGGTTTGTCCTTTTCCCGCCCTGGTCCTGCTGCTGGGGGAGGGGGGGGGGTTGTTTTTTTAGGACTGTGGACGGCATGTTCATTTCCAGGTACAGACGCCTTTCCTTCTCCAACAAAAGGAAAATCTGAACGGGTCATTACGAAGCCATATGGACAGATTGTACCGAGGTCGTAAAACACCCACTGCATCCTATTACAAGCCACAATAAGCTGCTTGCTCTCAGTGATTTCTGATTATTGATGAGCACACTCTTGATTACATACTTGATTATATACATTTATTAATTTAAAATCAACTGTCTTCAAGAGATATTTCCGCTCCTTTCATAATGGTGTCGAAAGGCTTTGAATGTCTTTCACACCAATGCATTAGCCCAGCTGTGCTCTCTGCAGACACAGGTGTCTTCAGCAGCATAGATTCATCACATTATTTGCATTTAGCAGATGCTCTAATCCAGAGTGACTTACATAGGTTACAGTTTCACATATTATCCATTTATACAGCCAGGATATTTACTGAGGTAAATGTGGGTTAAGCACCTTGCCTAAGGGTACAGCAGCCGTGCCACCAGCGGGGTATCAAACCAGCAACGTTTTGGTTACAAGCCCTTCTCTTTTTCCACTATGCTACACCGCCGCCCAATAGCAACTCACATATTTTTAAAAAATAACTATTGGAAAAATAATTTACTGCACATTTGGGCGACAATACTGGGCTGCGAGGAGCTGAAATGGGCACCAGGTGTGCCCCTCCACCGGGCAATAGGAACGCATGAGCCACGGCGGCCCACAGGACACATCAACCCAATTCCAGAGAATGCCCTACCGTTTCCGCGAGTTAGACGAACAGGTCTCCGCACCGCCTTCCTGTGTTGTTCAATTTATTTATTTATTTTGGGAAAGGTGACATTTTTGGGGCCTTCTCGTTTCCTGAGATTGAAGCCTTCCTTTCACCACCTGCAGTCTATTCGTCATGCTGTTTGTGCCTGAGGAGAGGCATCTGGAACGCGTACAGTAGGGTCGCCGACATAACGTCGCTCGCACCTCATTATACATAGCAAGACCAAAGGCGTTGAAAGTGGGATGCCTCCACGCTTGCACATAACCTGCCTCATGGATCCCGCCGGGGAATAACAATAAATAAAGCTCAATAAAGCGTGCTTTGCTTCCATACTGACACACCCATGACATTCATCCTCAATCGGATATAACTACGTGATAATAGCTGTTGTTATAAGCAGTTATAAAGTGTCTTAAAATGTTGATGCCCGTTGTTATAGCATAAACACTGCACTAACTTCTTTTCTTGGAAGTTCTTTTTTCCATCATTTCGAGACAGCTCTATAAAACTGTGATCTGTTACTTTAACTTCTAATCTCAACAATGAAACACTTATAATGTTCAATGCCAAATTACTCATATGTGCAAAAAGACATTTTGTAGAGCTCAGTAAAAAAAACAGTCTGCTGTTAAAATTAATGATATCAAAATTAAGCCAAGTTTAAATAAATAATGTGGCCCACACTACCACATGCAGACTGAATAAGCACAATCCCAAAGCAATGCTATTATGTGTTTCAATGGGAATGTGAGTCAGAAAAGTACATTAGTCTCCCTGTTTGTTTGATTCTACATTATTCAGATTAAAATTAAATTTGCAGTAGTCCCCTGTGGGTTCAATAACCTGGACTGTCTTATATGTGTCCAAACATGTTTTCTACAAAATGGTGATGAATGATGTTCCCGCACATCTTTTCACCTAGGAGCAACTTACTTCCATGCATTACATCACATTATTGTCACTTAGCAGACACTCTTATGCAAGCAACTTACATAGGTTACAATTTTAGACATTATCCATTTACAAAGCTAGATATTTACTGAGGCAATTCCGGGTTAGGTACCTTGCCCGATGGTAGAACAGCAGTGCCCCAGGGAATCAAACCAACCTTTCAGCTACAGGCCCTGCTCCTTATCATTACGCTACACTGCCAAATGAAAAGAACCTATGTTGAGTCGTACGTCTTCAGTACAGACCCTAAAGGAATTCTGGGAGCAGCTGCTTGCACAGCTTTCTCCATGAAGACAATCTGAATGACTATCATTGATCACTGTGGACTATAAATAGCAGTCTTAACCACAGCCTCCAACAAGACTGAGCTGGGTGATCCTGGTCGTGAAATCAGCTCAGACCTGGCGATTGTGACCTCCTGTCCAATGGAGTGCTTCCATCCAGAGAGAGGTGTATGACGCAGAGCCTCCAGGCCCAGTGCTGTCTGTGGCTCCCTGTGCAAGAGCCTCAATCAGAACCCCCTCAGATGACTTTGATTTACAGTACAATTTTCATCCCTTGATGTGTGGCCTTCGCCTCAGATCGCAGATATGCGCACACGCATGCAACTGTTATCTTATCCTTTTAATTTGTCAGTGTGAGTGTGTGAGTTTGGCATTAATAAAACATCACAGGCGATTATCCTAAAAGATGGAGGGGAGGATAGACCCGAGGCACGCCGGTTCCCACAGCCGAACAGAAGGTCCCAATTTCAGTGGCTGCAGCATAGTTTAGTGACATATATGTTGAAGCCCTGCTGACAGATCCCACGCCAAGCCACTTTCTTCCTCTCTGCAGCTCCTTAGCCATCTCTGTGATAAACGTCCAAATGTGCAGAAGCATGGAAAAAGCCATTTCCTCTGGGGGGGGGCAAAAAGAAAAAGAATGGCAAAAAAGTGCAGGAGTGACTGGGACAGCCACACGAGCGCACACATACAAGGGGGGGGGGGGGGGGGGGGGGGGGTGCGGGGTGGGAGAGCGAAACAGGAAAGACATAACCGCTCTGAATCACCAGCCATCAAGGGGAAAGACGCAACCGCACCATTGATGTTACCTATGACGGCGACATTCTCAGAACGACAGGACCACATGCGTCAGAACGGAGGCCATGGCTTACATGGTAATCAACGCTGCGACGGTTCTCATGCGAGGATACTGAGAAATGACGAAAGGACCACACATACAAAGCCAAGGCAAAATTAAATACTTACAAAAAAGAACAAAAATGAAAACAAAATTCACGAGTCTTTCATGACGGCCCTGCCTTATTGGGCTCAATAAGACGATGCTATTCTAGGCTGCTGATGTATTAAACAGAATACAGTGTTGTTTCGTGGAACAGCCATGTAGTCCATCTGACAGCTGATGGCTGAGGAGTTCTTCCTGCTATCAATGTTTTGCATTTTCACTCTGTATTCAAGGCCTCATTCATAGAGTCCATGTCTCCCCTACTGTGTCTCATCCACATCATTTCTGTCAACCATCAGCTTTTTTGACACAGCTACAAAGAATGTCCACAGCATGCATTTCAATGTCAAAGGTGTCCATGTCATTCTGTTCAATGTTCTGTGTGGAGCACATGTCCCAGGTAGCAACAGCTTCAGCATGCCAGTGACATCATCACGGAACAGCGACATGGGGCTTATGGGATTCTCTCAATTCCCCCTTTGACATTGCACGCTGAAGTCTTGAACCATCGGGCCCGACGTTTCTCTCACATTCGCTCAGAGACTCAGCGCCCCCTGAAAGACCTCCGCTCAGACGTATTCTGAAATTGAAATTCATGATTCAACTGTTGGTAAGGAATAAAACCACGTGATGGCGGCTAAAATTACAAAAAAGGGTGCTCCCCTGCACCCCCTCCCTCCCCAATCACAGTGGGGAATTACATTACATTACACTACATGCATTTAGCAGACGCTCTTATCCAGAGCGACTTCCAGCACAAGAGAACAGAAGTGTCTCCATTCAAGTTAGATGAGCAACATTGTCAGACCAGGCTGACAACACTCCCACACCAGTGTGAGTGTGAACATGACATCATTCAAGCTCTACCGCTTCAATGCAACCTAACGTGAGGCTTAAATGCACAGGACCGGCCTACTCCGCACAGCTCCCTGCGCCGAAGAACAGTGGGTTAGTGCATTCTGCATTCCAGCCAAAGAGGAAAACAGTGCTGACTGAAGGCCTGGCAGGGGCCCAGGCAGGGCGGCATACCCGTCTACCAGTGATGATGCAGTCAGACAGCACACAGGCTCCGGCTATAGGCACTGGCTCAGCCAGAGAACGGGGCAGTGAGGTGGGGGGGGGTGTTTGAAACAAGATATTAAAAAAAAAGGAAGCAAAACCAGCCTTCCTGTAACGGAGAGCACCCCATGGAAACCTTGCAGGCACTTCATTTGTGTCCGCCGACCCAGCTCCAAAACGCTTCATCCTTCATTTTGCTTACTTTTTCACCTTCATCGAGCTGTTTTGGATGTGCCGCGTGGGGTTGTCGGTGCTCTGGGCGGCACTCACTGTTTCTCTGTCAGACAGATAAGACCAGATGCCCAGCATTTCAACATCAGCTAACACTGTATCATTTCTCCACTCAAGCAGCTTCCCAGAATGATTTAGCGTGCCTGTTGAATAACAAATAAACACTTTTTCACAGGACTCATTTCCCCCGATTTTGATATTGCTGCTCAAGTGAGACCCAACACATAACCAGAAATGTTTGTTTTTTAAGCCCTTCCTGACATTGCCAGTTTGTTTTGCCGCATACAAACAGTGCGTTAGGGTGACGACAGCTTGATGTCAATGCACGCACTCGCGCACCAGCACGCTTCCAATGAGATGTGATGCATATGATCCCTCAGCTGTGCGGTGTCCTGTTTAAATGCGCTCTCTGCCTTCCCCCCCTCGCTCTGCACAGCAGACTTCACACCCACAGCCTTGGGGCTCTGTACCAAGAATCACCAGACCCACGCCAGCCGCTGCCACCCACCCCCAAACGCTGGCACCCTCGCAGGAAAGCTGACAAATGTTATTTACCTCGGGGCCCTTGCTAGCAAGCTGCCCGCCTATGTGTATCTGGCTGCCTCGTTCCAGAGAGAGGCTGTGGGGTTATGGCTTTAGCTGAGACCAAGGCTAACGAGGTTTTGAGAGCGCTGTTAACTGTCATAGCAGACAGACGGCCACACTCAGTGTGTGAGGACACCTTCTACCGTTGCACAACGTTATGCTGAAATGTGCAGTAGCAATATGTATATTTTTTTTGTTTTCCAGATTAGATGTTTGCTAAAACCACAGAACACTGAGCCAGGTATCCTTCACATCTTTTTATCTGTGACCTGGGAATTCAGAAATATGGCTGAGAAAAAAAAAACAACAAAAAAACAAAAACAGCTTTTCTAATGAATGGTTCAAAGAGAGACGCAAACAGATGACAACGTTCACAGTCTGGTGCGAGAAGCCCCAAGATGACAGTGGCCGTGACTCAAGACAGAATCCTCTCGTGATGTGGTCTCTGCCGCGTCCACGGCGATCTATATTTCAGAGCGTTATTTGCTCACCAGCGCTGTCAGTCAAGGGCGGCTGGAGCACCATGTTCTTTATGACTCACTGAAAGCTGATTCTGTGGATGCTCTGGAGATGGACCCGACAGGGCGCAGTAAACAGCCCCTGAATGCAACAAGCTGCAGATAATGATACTTCTGGAACGTCTGCGCAGCAGATGGACAATTAAATTGTTTTGGATTGTCACCGTAATTCAGATCCATAATTTCTCTTTCCCCCCCATCAATTTAATTCACATCCATCATGATTCGAATGTGCGTTTCGCTGTAGTGAGATGTTATGTGAAATCTACCTTATGCGTCAGGCCGGGTCGCGATACAGCCCTGGCTGTGAGCAAACGCTTGATTGGCGAGTGGTTTCCCATAGAATAATTTCATTTATTGGTTTATTTTTCCGCTGGGAACTCAATGGCTGCCCCTTGACCTCCGGTGACCCGGGTTTCAAGCATCCGATTGGCGGATTTAATTGCGGTAGAAAGCTTTTTTTTTAAGGATCGGGTTAGGATATCCCACACTGAGACAGGGTCAGGGTGAGTACAGAGGAGCAGGAGCAGTGAGAGCTCAGGAACTCCCAGCAACCAGCACTCGGAAAACAGAGTGCATTATGGGAGGAGGAAGTGGTGGGAAAATCAGCTGGGAAAGAGCATGAGAAAGATGGTTGATGGGGGGGGGGGGGGGGGTGATGCGTAGGATGAGGAGGCAACAAGCACTCCTTCCAAAAATACTCAGGGTGCTCTGACCATGAGTAAGCTATGGTGTGCACCAAACACTGAGGGAACAACTTCCCTGACTGTGTCCTGACCTTCATTTTGACAGTCCTCACTCTCACAGACCTGCTTACACCAAAGACCCACTATTCACTGTATAGTAATGGCAGACTTCATGATGTGGGAAGCATGAGCCAATCATGAGCCACCAGTGGCCTACTCTGGGAAACATGTGAGCCAATCAGGAGCCACCAGTGGCCCACTGACTCATAGGTAAGGGATGCTGAGGTGTCAGACTATGGGTACAGCATGCATCCTGGTTTTATGGATTCAAGATGTTCCTGTGAACATGTGGGTTCTGAGTTTACTGTATGTCGTAAGGTTACAAGCAGTTTGCCGTTCTGATGGTTGCAAGTAGCTCATTCCACCACTAGGGGGGCGAAGGTAAAAGGGCAGTAAGGGGCATTAGGAAAAAGGAGATTTCAGGATGCATGGTCTCATTGGGTAGGCCAGGCAAACAAAGCTTGCCGAGACAGCTTGCATTGAGCCAGCAACCTGCTTGTTACAAGCCCATTTCCTTAACCACAGCACCACATGGATCATTTATTGAACTGGCAAAGAGACGACCAAACAGGAACAAGTCTAGAGGAGCACAAAGCCCCAGCAACTGCAAATGCATTCCTCAGTATTTTAAGAACACCCTCTTTTTAAGAGCAACCTCTGGGAAAAAGGTCATCACTCTCTGACTTGAAGCCACTCAAGACAATCCCTGAAACAGTCTAGGATTATACTATTCTGTATGAAAGACATGACCGAAATGTGAAAGCGTTCAGCCCAGACAAGTGGGAGGGGATTTTTATCATAAAGTTGTAGTTTCCCAGGGAATTTATACATCTTTCACCCATCCTCTTCTCACATCACACAGCTCAAATACACCCTCACCACTGGAAAAGCCTGGAGACATTCCAGTCCCACAAGAGCAGGTGATCTCCAGAGACCCATAAAACATCATTTTCCCCCCACCTCTGTTGAGAGCAACGGTCAAGACACCCTTTTTCCAGTATAATGATGTGGGTGCTGTCATCTGGCTATGTCGTCATGGCAGCAAAAATGGAGGTGCTGCTCACCTGCTGAACCCCAACACACACACAACATTGTAAAACTTTAAATGCACTGATTATCATAAAAACACACCCCACGATAATGCTTTCAGAACACAAACTTTCCAGACTACTCGCACGTACAAGCATGCGTGTAAGTCTGTATTCATCAAAAGATAAACTTGCAATAATATGTCTGCCATTCAGGGGTTCAACTAACCATTTGTTGAGGGGTATGCAACATCAACATTGGCGCCCCCCCCCCCCCATCAAATTTCAGTATTCACAGGCTATTTTGAATGCCATAGACCACCATGCGTGATTGCCGACATGAGTACCGTTTAGAGTAGACTCAACGACAATATTTCCCGATTTAAAACTCCACATCCACACAACACAATTTTTCATTTAAAAGTATTTGTATGGAGAGAACAAACCATACAAGGAATAACAATATTACAATAATTTTACTAAGCTCGTTTTGCTTATCTTTCAGGTGTGTCTTCCAACCTAGGCTACACAACCCATTCCTTACCCACCGCTGTAGCCTATAAATCAACATCTAACATCAAATGCTCGAGCCACCTCGTATTGGCCGTCAAAAGGCAGCCAAGGTGTGTGTCAAGGTGCGTTCAATGAGCGTTTGCTTGGGTTAAAAATGCTTCAACTCGAGCGAAAATTTCGCAGGGCGAAAGCCAATCACCTTCCAGTAGTTGTAGAAGCCACGCCCCTTTCCTGAAATCTCAGTTCAAACTCGCTAACAGCGCTGGTGTAATGGAAAACGCGTGCTGTGACGTGGCGCGAAATTCGCTTGTTCTTTTTTTCAGGCAACCGATGAAACCCGCGCGAGGAAAGCGAAGCGAAATTTCGCTTCGTTCGGTTAAAACGTGAAAGAAATATGATCCTCCAACTATATCTTCCATTTAAACCATAAACATAAAGGAGTTTATTTCATTCGCCCATTGAAACGATAATAAAAAAAGCCGTCTATCATAATTTTGTGTCTGGTGTGTGTGAGTGTGTTTAGGAAGGTTATCTTGGATTCAAGAGAACTAGGAAGCTATAGTTAAATGGTAATGTCGTTAACCATATGGGAGTTAATGTTAATGTTGGTTGATAAACTGGTTGTCTGTAACATAAGTTAGTTATTTAGAGAACTGAACGCGACAGGCTGAAAATCAACTTCACGCCTGAGGAAAGCTGGCTAGCGGTATAACTTAGCTATCGATGATTTGAGAAGGCAGAAAAACTAAGAAATCTAAATGTAACCAACAACATTCATTTTCGATGTACTGAGGCAATACAGGCTATCTAGTCTTTTCCCATGTCTCGTAAAACTACGTTAGCCGCCTACCTAATGTTAGCTAACGGTAGCTAGTCTAGCACTAGTTTAGCTGAGTAGAAAATGTCAACTTAAAGCCTCCCTCTCAAAATTTTCACTGAAGTGGTACTTTACATTCCTACCTGCAGTCTTTCATCCACACGGTCAACTTTTCTCTCATTCCTTCACACTTTCTCCTTTTCCCTCTTTCTTTTCCTGTTCTGCGCCCCTGACGGTTTCTTTTGAGCTTTCGCCATCTCGACTCCTTCTCTATGTCATGACGAATTGACGACTTAGATCACAGGGTGCCGCGAAGCCTCGCGCTCTAGAATCGTTTGTGACATTTTCAGTCTCGTCATTGATGCAGTCATTGCACCGCGTGCCGTAACGAATAAATGGCCTGTCTTGTCCGTGTGATCGGTCTAGACCTGGCTGTAACTTCAAAAATATGTCTATAATACAGCACGTACCTATTTTAAATGACAAAACAAAGACAATTGACAACGAAGACACATTTTCGTATCTTGTATATGTATATTTTTCACCATTGTTTTGGCGCCCCCCTTCGCGTAGCGCCCCTATGCCCTGCTTATGCTGCATACCCCCTTTTTGCGCCTCTGCTGCCATTAAAATCACTGATATCATAATCAACCAAAGCTACGCTTATTTAAGCCACAATATATCACAAAAACTGAACAATCACGTCACCAAATGCTACGCAACGTCTCCTTAATTCTTAAACCTTGTTTTTATCATTAACTTAACTTACAACTTAATAGATGGCTTTAACCCATGGAAGCTAAGGAAAGACAACTACTTTTGCTTGAAGATAAGTTAAACGTTGTTATTTAAATAATACTTCACTTGTCTTTGTATTTACTTGCAATCATATGTAACAATTGGCAATATCAGTAAGCACTTGCAAGTTGACATTATGTCGGTAGCTACCTAACTAGCTACTTACTGTACTGATACCACCATTGAATGTTACCCTTTATCTTATTGTACAGGTCAAATTAATATAGCTTGTCCTACTTTGCAACAGTAACTTAGGGGAGGCGTGGCTTAGCAAAGGGTATATTGGAAGGTTATTAAATGTATGTCCATAGCTCATGGAATCATTTCATAATGTGTATTATTTGACGTTCCATATGCTTTCTGAGATACAAAGCAATAGGTCATGACACAGTTTATGACACCGTAAGCATCAAACGCTCCATTCGGGTATTGTTCATTGTTTGTGGATTTGTGGAGGTCTGGACTCAGTCCGTCACAGCTGATCTGATTGTGGAATATATCCCAATCATTCTGTGCTTTCCATCAGTACACATTCTGTACATTTCTGCTGGGACTTGTGCAGAAGCAAGTGGAAAACATCCACTTGAGAGGTGTGCGTGTGTCATCTGTTTGTGTGTGTATGTGTGTGTGTGTGCGCGCATGCATGTGTGTGTGTGTGTGTGTGTGTGTGTGGTGGCCGTGGTGGGGTGGGGGGCTGTATTTGTTTTGATTTGCTGTAAGCTGTTGAAAATTACCACAAATAATTCTTTAAAGTCATTGTGAAACTCTGTCAGCTTTTGAAATGTGTGGGACATGATGCTATGATAAGAGGTGGTAAAGATGGAGTGTAAAAAAATAAAAAATAAAGTACTAGTGCACAGGAGTCTAAGCATTAGGGGGTTTATGAAAAAAAAAATGAAACCCCCAAATGAAACCTGACCGTCAAAAGGAACAGCTTTCCTCCGTAAGCAGCCATGGAAGAAATTCAGATTTTTTTTTTTTATATATAATTTAAATGAAAAAAGAAGCCTGAAACTTGAACCCACCCCCCTCCTGCACCCCCCCACCCCACCCCACCCCATCACACGCTCTCCCTTGGCTCTGCGCTACCTGCTCCCAGTGGCGAACGCCTGTCACGTCAACAGATGGAGACGGGACATCTCCATGTCTTTCTTTCAAATTTAATTTTCTTTTTTTTTTATATTTGGGCCTGGGTCCGAACGCACGGTGTGTGTGTGTGTGTGTGTGTGTCAGGGAGGGTTAGCACTGCTGTAGGAGGCCTGGCGGCAGGGGGCTGTCTGCATCCCTCCGTCTCCCCCCACCTCCCCAAACTTGCACCTCTGCATGCATCCGGCGGCGTGGCACCAGCCTGGGTCCGAGCCCGCTCGGCCTCCCCAGCGCCAGAGAGCATGTCTAATCCAATCCCACTGCACTGGAAGCTATCTGCCTACCTCCCATACTGCACTTTAAAAACAGGCCTTTCTCCACTCTGCCCGCCACTCACTGCTGCTGCTCCCGCAATCCTCAACAACTGCTCCTTCCCCTCGGGGCATACCAAGCTAATCCTATTTACTCACCCTTTCATTCTCTCTCTTCCCTCTCTCTCTCCTCTCAGTCTATCTGCCACTCCTCTCTCTCTCTCCCCCTCTCTCTCTCCCTCAGTCTTTGGCCCACCAGTCCATCTTAAATATTCATAACTTTCTTTTTTTTTCTGATGAGCATGCAAAATGGGTGTCATGATGACTTGGAGACAGGACAAGATTGTCTTTAATAAGAAAATAATGAATTTTTTTTTTTAAAAAAAGGCAAGAGAGACAGAAGGAGAGGAGAAGGGGGGGGGACACACTCCCGCGGTTCAGCTGGTGAGCTGCGGCCAATCAGCAGACCGGGAAGAGAAGAAGTTAACACAGCACCAGAGCAGCGTGGGGTCATGCCCGGGTGGGACAGGACATCTTGGGGGTGGGTGGAGGTTTTTGGGGGGGGAGGTGGTAGGGGGTGTTGGGGGGGGGGCGGGGTCATTGTCACGACTTGGAACGGGTTCAAATTCCTGCACTGACCAAACCTGTGAAGGAGTGGAAAATGATTCTATTTGTAATTCAAATAGGGGCAGGGGAACTTAAACATGTGTTCTACAATGGACAAACACATGTTCCAGCGCTGATGCGCTCATCTCCGGTCCTGAAACCTGCCCCCTCCTGTCTTTCCTGCTTCAACTGTATTCTTAGCGAACATATATCAGAAATATTATTTTCATATTCTATGCCTTACTGAATAGCAACAATGCTCAGAAACATATTTAATGCCGAAGTGACATCTGTTTTTAACTTTAGTCCTATATTCTTTTTTCATATAAAATCCAACTTCATTTGGGGCGTTCCATACAGCAACCTCACGTACCAAGAGTTTTTTCTTTTCATTCAAAACTGATTAAATGATGGAGTAGGACACTCCATGATTTAATGCCTGTCTGGTCTCCACAGAGTCTTTCTCTAGTGAAGAATATGCAAGGCAAGCGTATTCCAGACACAGTGAATAGGAGTTTGTTCTAAATTATAAACAGCAATAGGTCATTTGTCAGGAAGCAGTGTTGTTTTCTATAATCACATAATGTGGGAATCCACTCTAAAATTTGGGATAATTTTCATTTGTTTATTTATTTATATTTCGGCTCGTACACTTGGCAACGTACTTACAAACTGTCTCAGTGCTCTCCACACGAAACACTGAATAATAGGAAACAGTGTCTTCTTTATGTAATGAGCTCTTCTCTGTCCTGTCCAATTTTCCTATGAGAACTTCAAACAAAATATGAGTTATTAATCCACACCCGCTGACTTATTATTAGTATTATTATTATTATTTGCTGTTGTTTAATTAATACAATTATTATTACCATATTATTATGATTAACAACAACAGTACTAGTACCACTAATAATAATAATAATAAGGACTAGAAGAAGAAGAAGTCAAAGTTAACCATGAACCATAAATAATACGCATATAACATGATATATTGTTTACGTGACATTAATCTCCCTCAGTGACAAGACCAAGACTTAACCCTCTCACTGCATTGTTCTGTAGCTTATATGGAACAGATGTGTATACCACAAAAAGCCTATTACCTAGCACAGTTACACAGTATATCATTCTTATAAGCGACATCCCATGGGCAGGAAACAGAGGAGGGAGAGAATGTACCTTCCCACAGTTAGCTGTCCTGAACCTTTTTGATTGTCTTTAAAAGTTGAAAAGCTCAATAGTCAGGATCACCCATCTGCAGCATATTCCTTTTTAATTAATTTTTACTGTGCCTTTTGAGTGATCCTCGTTCGAAATGACATACTTGTCAATCGTGCAAAAATAAATACATTTTTTAGAAGGTTCCTGATAATTACCAAAGAAATGAAAGTTTTCTGCATTGCCTATTTGTTGTAAATGGTTGATTTGATTGGTAATTTTCTTTGTAGAACACTCCGTGGATGGTGGGTCAGGTGACAGCTTCCCACGGCACTGACATATGGTACCCTCTGTACGGTCAGAGACAGACCCCCAGCTGGGCCAAAGGACCAGGACTGACGGGTGTGGCATCCCAGACAGGTGTTGTGGGCTGTGATGTCACAGGGCGTCGGCCGCTGACAGGTGGTGCCGCACCTGCAGGGACGCAAGCTGCCGTCGCTCCGTTTTGGATTCCAGAGAGACGGAAACACATGGTACATACAACCGGAATGTCCCTCGGTAACATTGCTTTTATGTGCTGAAAGCGCGGGGGGGTTGGGGGTTGG
The DNA here is from genome assembly GCF_013368585.1 of Megalops cyprinoides. Taxonomy (NCBI): domain Eukaryota; kingdom Metazoa; phylum Chordata; class Actinopteri; order Elopiformes; family Megalopidae; genus Megalops; species Megalops cyprinoides. The sequence goes on from NC_050605.1 coordinate 17,109,205, forward strand.
GAGGGCCGGGGGGCGCACTGTGCCGGGCGCGCTGGAGTGGCCGACGTGCCGGGGACTGTCAGCAGGGCTGCGTCACGCATTCCCACCAAGAGATCCTCTGCGTATTCTAGGAAAATCACTGCGCCGCGTCCCAGCTCTGACAGCCTCACCACCCTGCCCCCTCGGTCTGCACTCCGAGAGGCATGCGGCGCTGGCATAGCTGGCATTGCCCCCACCCCCACCCCCACCCCCCCCCCCCCCCACCGCCCACCATGACTCTCAGTGCAGCAGCCCATCGTAATCCCGCTATCGGAAACAACCCCGCCACCCCCCCAGGGGAAAAAAAACCTCCCGAGTGTGCCATCCCAACACCCCTAGCACCCCCCCCCCCCCCGCCCCCCACGCACTTCCTCCTCAGGTAAGCAGAACTCTGGGGAGGGTGTGTGCCCGGCCTCCTCTCACCGTGCACGAAGTGAGGAAAAAAAAAACGAGAGGGAAACTCCCTCTGTAATCTGCGTTCAGGCTGCCCTGCCCGCTTTATCTGCGATTCGTTGCAAGCACTGTGGTCAGTGAGCGGGGAAAGGGCCGCGGGGGCTACCATTTCCATTCCTGCCTCGTCTCGAAGGGACGGACGCGGGGGAGCAAGGCCCCCTTCTCTGATTCTTTTTTAGGAGTTTCTTTTTTTTCTCTCTCTCTTTCTTTCTTTCTCCCCTTTTCCTTTTTCCTTTCCTCTAAAACCCAAATAAAGTATGTGATGGATGAGCGAGCAGAGGAACACCTCCCCCATCAGAACAGGAGTCTGCACTGTACCCCTACACAGGCCTCAAGAGGACCCCTCCTAAACCCCCCACATCTCCGAAAAACATATGCACGCACTCCCCCGCAACCCCTGCACCCCCCCCCCCCCCCCCCCACCCCCCCACCTCCACACCACACCACACAGCACCCCCATCCCCAAAGCCAGAGTAATAACAATGAAACAATATAAGCAACACTGTAATAACCCAGACAGGAAGCAGAATGAATAAAAAAACAGCCAGTCGGAATGAAAGACAGAAAGGAGAAAGGAGGGAAAGAAAGAGGCAAAGAAAAAGGAAAAAGGACAGCAAAGGGCCCCACGTTTAGCCACGCTGCCATGGAGGGCTTTCTGAGTCTCCGGCTGTGGTAGGTTCTTGCCTCTGTTTTTTTTTTTTTTTTTTTTGCGCACAAGTACAAGCAGGAGAATTCCAAGAGGGTGCCGTCATCAGGAGCAGCGCAAAGACAGGGAAGCTGTTCACTTCATAGCCCTGCTGTTCACATGGGACCCGGAGGGAGACACACGCACACAGGGGAGGGGGGGGGGGGTGCTCGCAAAGGCCGGCTCTGGCCAATCCGACAACTAATTCCTCCTTCCCGGGATCCCGTGATGTCAGCCCCTGTGGCCAGACACGGACAAACGCAGCAAGAAAAAAACACGGTTTTGTCAGCATCAACGACAACGACGACAACAACAGCAGACCACAGTGAATCACTTCAGCCTAATACTGTTTAGTGGAACCAAAGAAAGGAACAAAACAGTTATGACAACGTTGATGTTTTTTTTTTTTTTTTTTTTTTGCTCAGCAACCATCCCTCATCTCAACACTGAGTGAAAATCCGCAGCATGCAGGAAGCATGCATACATGAAATCGTAAACAATAAACTGCTTTGCACAGTTCAGGATACCTGATCAGCTCAGCTCTCCCATTACAGGATTGCGATATATATCTACTGTCAGTGTGAATCACAGGGGGACAGGGTCCAATGGTGCAACCTGAACACTCACCAAGTACAATGTGCCAGCTCTCGCCCTTGGTGGAGTTTGAGCTTAGAGCATCACCCGACCATGAATGGCTGGCTACGACCATCACACGTGCAGCTACCATTGGGAAAGGACAGGCTGGGATTAAATCAAAACTCTGACGCACCCATTAATTGCCAGTTCCTGTGAATGAGCCGCGCATAGATGATGGCCCGTCTCCTTTGGTCTGGCGGACCCTTGCGTCCACCCCAATGGAACCTGCCGTCAGACGTGGGCCTGCGATCCGCGCTTTGTGGCCCGGCCAGGGTTCTGATTTAACCTGGCCCGTGGATAACTTGTTCTGACAGACAGGGCTGAAGGACGCAGTGGTACAGAGCCACCACTGTGCAACCCACAACCCTGCAGACTAATGATTTCCAACCACTGTTGCTGAACACATTATAACTTCATCTCATGCACGGCCCAGCCGGCGCAACCCAGTTCCACACAAGATGTGTAGATGCATTGAGTTGGGCTCGTTTTGTGGAACCGAGGGGGGGGGGGGGGGGGGTCATTTCTCACCAGTGTGCACAGTCTGTAATGGCTTTGGCCTGCCTGCACCACAGCGCAGCACTTGACCAAGTGCCACACTGGAAGCAGGACCAGGAGGCAGATAAACAAGGCCATCACAGGATATCGATCCATTTCACAGAAGGCAGGAAGGGGAGGGGGGGTGGAAGGAAAACCAGCAAGGACAAGGACACGCCCACGCCCACGAAAACACGCGTAGGGAGGAATAAAAAAAAAAAAAACGGCAAACAGCTGCAAACATTTTCCATTTGAAGTGAGACATTCCTGCGAACGGCACCCTCAGCTGCGTCAGCCAGGCCCAGTCTCGTTTCCGTGCGGTATTTGTCCCCAGCAGAGTTCCAGATACTGCAGGGCGAGCTGCAAACTTTCCCAAGGACGCCGGTCCAAACGCGCGGCGAAACCCGGGGCCTGCCCCATGCCTGCTGGATCGCTCCCTCTCGTCCGCAACACTTAGGGTTTGTTTCAAAATGTTAAACGTCTATTTATATTTCCCCTGCGCCGCTCAGCCATTTTTCTGCGCTCTCCCCCTGCTGGCCCCTGAATCTGTCCAAAGACAAAACAAATAGAGATGTTTACCGCTGGCTCTTCTGTCAGTGTGACAGGAAAGAAAGAAGGCACAACAGCATTTGTACAAACACGCTAACACAAGTACCACAGCACATGAAGAAATATTGTCTCTCTGCTTTGTATATTTCCGTCTTTTTTTAAAACTGGCTGGCCAATCAATTTCTATCAATTCAAATCATACATCAATTCTTTCCTGTAATTTAGTCCTCCCACCACTAGAGATCAATATAATCCCCAGTCAATAATATCAAGTGATTAGCAATATTTACACTAGTATATCATGCCAATGATGCATGCCACTTCCTATATGATGAGGGTGGAGCCACATCCAACATAATGTACTGACCACCTATCGCAGCCTGAAATGCGCGATTTTACGAACTTTGGTTCTTAGGAGTTTGTCCTGAAGTCCCCTACAGGTGAACAACTCCTACAAGTGGACATGACTGAATCTCCATCCTGGTAACCGACTGCCCAAGGATAAGCCTTGTAGAGTCTGTTGGTGCACCAGCACAGCCCTAGGTAGGGCAGTTCAGGTTAGCTACGGTGAGTGAGAGCGGCGAGGTTGCGGGGGTGAGTGACAACAAACACAGCGAGGTTTGCGGAGGAAGAGCTCGCAGCACCAGCTGGCTCCAGGTCCTGTCTAAAGCGGGCTGCGATCGCAAAGTGACAGGAACACGTGGGCGTGCGAGTGAGCGGGTGTAGGTGTGTAGTAACGCGCGGCACGTACGGCCCTCTCATATTTAGGAGCAAAAAATAACACCCACGGTGAGACCTTTATTTAGGGCTCGTTCGCGTTTGCATTCTGTGCATGGGCGACACGAGACTTCGTCTGCCTGTTTCCTATTGAGCAGTTTATCACGAGCGCCGTCACGGATTCAAAATCCACAGATCAGCGCATATTCATGAATCACATTCCACCCACGTTATTTTGCCAAGCCAATTTTCTTCTCACGTCGCCGCCGTGGCCCTTAAACAGCAGAACGCTCTTCGCTACACGTGAGGGCCGAGCGAACTGAAAACTAAAGCAAAAACAAGAACAAGGACTCTTGTTTCCCGTAACAGACGGCACTTAAAATCCCCTAACAGGGCCCGTGAGGCTGTGAGGCGGAGGAAGGCTGTGGCTAAACCTAAATGAAGCCTGACTGAGGTCTGTCTCTGCCTGCCTGAGTGCACGAGTGCATCTGAGAGATCCACTTCAAAAAAAAAAAGAAAGAAAGAAATAATAATAAAATGAAAGAGAAAGCAGCACGCTCGAAAACCAAGACTGCCTGCACCGTCGCCGAAGCTCTTCTTGCCCCATGTGCGCGAAACTAACCGATGAAGGAGACGCCAGGTGTCAGGTGCAAGTGTGGCCATTCAGCTTCTCAGGAGACACCCATGGCCTGAGCCAAAGAATGAGGACATCAGCACTGCACTACCACTACCATGTATCTCCGGTTATCCTGAGCCTTCACACCCTAAATGTGTAAGCCAACGCCCAAAGCGCACACACCCTACCACTTCCCCACAAGCCTAACTGACCCCAAGCCTCAACCCCCCCCCCCCCCCCCCCCCCCCCTTAACTGCTTTCCACATTTGTCGACATGATGACAGACCTGGTCGCATGAGCTTAAACCCAAAAAACCGAAAACCCAGCTCCAGTGCCGGCCTTTCCCGGCTGTTGCCCCCACGTTCCCGTCGGGTTTCGGGTGCGCAGCGACAAGCTGGATCTTTAAAAGGCAAACCACTCCGGTCTGGGACAGGAATTACATAACAGCTCCTCCTCCTCTTCACATGTCTTAGAGTGTGACTGCTGTGAGGTAGTCACAGACGAGGGGACAGAGGGACCATCTGACTGTGTCGCACAGGATGGGGTGACACCCCCCCCCCAACACTCCCCCCCCCAGCCCTCTTCCCCAATGCTCCTCCACAGACAATGGGACTGTTCACCAAAAATAGTACCTTCCTTCAGTGCAGCTTCCTGCCTGCATGCTGGGGGGTCACTGGATTTCTTTCCCTGAATGAAAGGGGGTCTTCCAGCGGATCTGTACCCTCTTACGGGCAACCTCTGGCTCTGCCCTCAGGTGGCTGGACCAGGCATGCCCAGCTGAGGGTCTGTTTCCTCAGCCCCTGGGTCTTTGAGTACTTGAGTCATTGGGTGGCTAATGCAGACAGTGCACTGCTGCACCCCACCTGCCCCTCTCTCTCTCTCTCTCTCTCTCAGGTTAACCTCCAGCCAAAGGGAGCCCAGTACGAACACAGAGGTTGATTGCATAAGAACTCTCTTTGCTCCAGTCCGGGCACAGGTGGGCGGGGAGGGGCTGGGGGGGGGGGGGGTGTGGCAGGTGGGTTAGTGGACTGGTGTTGGTCGGTTCGTACAGCTGGAGTTAGACCAGTTACACATCTGGTCCGACAAAATTAAGACATGGTTGACATAACACACAAACAAAAACAGAAGAGCAAACAAATACACACGCAGACACAAAGACACACAGACACACACAGACACACACACACACACACACACACACACAGGGACGTATAGCAGCTGACAGCCCATCTTTAAATTCAGAATTCCCCTAACATTTGGCCGGAGGCAAATACACTTAAAAAAGGAAGTGCACACAACTTTCAAACAGATACAAAAAAGATCCAATTTGCATGAGCACAACATGTCTTTCGGGGTTGATACCTTTGGCTGAATTAGATTAAATATTGTTGAAAAAAAAAAAAGGCTTCTGCACGAAACTTGTTGTCTGTAAGATGCACTTTGTGAGAAATTTCTGAAGCTTGGCACACTATGGTGAGTCATACCTCAAAATCCATTTAAAAGCAAAGTAAGTCAATTGCCACAGACACCAAAGCATTGACTCAAAATGCTGTTGAGGCGACAGTACAATTTCTTTTAACCGTAATAATTACTCATCATTTAAATGTTTAAATACTTCAAGATGTTTTTCTCCGTTTTATCTATTCCGTACAGACAGTCTGCTTTGTGAGTAATGTAAAAAAAAATCTGATTGGGATGAGTAGATATGACTCAACTTAATAATGTTACAATTCTTATGATTAAAACTTCACAAAGATCATAAAGATCATTTGGTGACCGATGCTCTTCCTGTGTATTATTCACCATACAGTCCCTGTTGCTGTAAGCACACTCATCTAAACGTACAATCACTCACCAGTCTGACGTTACAGCATCACATGGTTTTATTCAAATGGATTTCTAATATTTCTAAATCTCCAGCTGTGAACACATTTGTTCCGTTGTGATGAATAATAATGTCTTTTGAGTATCAAACTTTCAGACTGATACTAGTAATATCTATCCAAAGGAATGTAAAATGTTTCATCAGAGACTTGATAATTGAACATCATCATTACTAACTACTTTTACAATTACAGTACATTGCTATTACAACTTAGTTTATTTCCATTTATTTCCAGCACCATTGACGATTTGTCTTCCATAATTATATAAAAATATGGTATCTATAAATGCTATTATGTAGCACACTCAAACACATAAGCACATAAAAACATATTTATCAAACAGCTTCATTAACACAGAAATGACACACTGCAATCCCACAGTGTCCAAGCCTCACGTACAAATGAGTTATATAAAGGCTACCTACATGTTGACTGGAAAAGAAAACAACAAAAAACACAAGTTATCTAGTGAGGCAATCTGTATTATTTAACCGTTCTTATAATTGCCATGTCTGGAAATGTTATCGTTTAAAGAAACAATGTTTTATACCCAGTAATTATCCTGCATCCTCAGGCTTATGGCTTTTTCATGCTCCAAAGCCAAAAGCTTAATTAATATACCAGAACAACATGTATTTCTTCTCAATACTGCCCCAGAGTTCGCTCGATAAAAGGATTCAATTGTGTTGGGCTGTTGAGGGGTTGGTCTGTGTATAAAATTCTTTCGTGACGTTCACAGGACGACAGCCTCTCAAACCAGAGCGAGACGGCCTGTTTGGCAGCCATCTGTAATAGGATGTCACAATATTTCTGTTTTGATATGACAGGAGTACAGTGCACATACTCTGTAAAAAAAAAAAAAAAAAAAATGGAAAAAATATTTCAAGCACATGCAAATCAATGATTAAAAAAATCATTTGGAACTGTAAAAAATGTTACCTCTATGCCTACAAATAAATCAGAATTTCCATTCTTTTTAACCAAGCCGTCTTATTTTGTTTTTAAGACATTGTTTGTGAATTTAGTGGTAATCTGCAACAGGTAAGAAAAAAAAATTGCAACAATGTAGGGATAGCTGTGTACCACATGAAGGAGAGGAAGCCCGTCATTGTTCTTATAATTCTGAGAAAAAGAGGCCCTCCTCCTTCAATCAAATCATTCTTGAACACAAACGTAAAGAATATAAATTGAGTATTTTTTTTTCTGTGAATGGCTGTTTGTGTAACTTCTTGGCTGTATTTTATAGCAAAGTAGTGTGAGCACCACTGCCACCAGATTGGAAATATTATGTGGTGAAGAAATCTGAGCCAGTACATATGGGGCTGTACATACCCTGTTGTCTGAAGTACATTGAAACCATGCACCACAAAGAGCCCTGTTACCCTACTCAGAGGAACACACAGACGCTGGTGAATTGTTGCTTTTTTTGGGGGGGGGGGGGGGGGGGGGGTCTCGGATATGGAGGTCCAAGGGGAAGACTGGTGGAATACATCCTACCCCACTGATGTCTCCATTCGTGCTTCATATATGTGCACCTGCTTTTTCACGTCACACCTTATGACAATCGCCACGCAGTTAAAACTCAGTGAATTTCCAGCCATGTTGTTATGGAGATGAATGTCAATGATGTTTCACTGAGGCCGAATGAGCCAGGAAGGTGTTGATCCTCCTCAGTGTCTACAGAGCCATTCAAACTAATCTTGGCACAGGGAGTGGCCCATTATGGGACACCACCAGATAAAGGGTGGTTTCGAACAGCCGAGGAGGGAATGCATCTTCGGGTTACGGTCGGATTCTTTGACGAAAGGTGAATTCCCACAGACTGACGTGCTGTGCAATGCATCTTCTGCCATTGACGGAGGCAAACGGGAAAAGGGAGACAAAAAAAAAGGCAAAGAATTCAGAGAATGCCCACTTTCTGAATGTATGTTTTCCCTTCAAATCAATAACAAGTAACACATACCCTGTTGCACTTGATATAATGGCGGTTATGCGCACTCAAAAACTGGATCACTCCCTAAGGGTTGGGAGCACAAAAGAGGCTGACGAATCAATATTTGTCATGAGCACCACCTCCCCCTGCAGTAGCAGTGTATTATATTTGTGCTCTTTGTGCACCAGGGGAATTTCCAGACTGTGAAACCATGAGATGTTTGGGAATGGGCTCTCTACCTCTGGGCATTGTACTGTGTGGGAAAAGGTCCCCACTGTTACACTACTGAACAGAGCCCCAGTGTTGCGGTGCTGGCTAAGAATACTATCCCGGTGTTACTGTACCGTGTAGGAATAGCACCCTATAACTACTGTATTATGCGGAACAGGGTCCTGTTACTACTGTGCTGTATGGGAATAGAGGTCTATTACTACAGTGGTGTGTGGCTTAGGGCCCCTGTGTTATTGTAACTGGGTGGAATGCACGTTCTTTTCAGGGTAGGGGAAGATGTGTTTTGTATGATTATGGAGGGAAAGAGGGATTCTTCCTGGGTGATAAAAAGAGAGCAACTACTGTTCTTTATCACTGACCCATTTCTGTCTGTCTGGTCATAGCACAAACAGCTACAATGGGGTATATCCATAAACCTGTCTGCGTCATTATTTGCCAAACAGGTGAATAATAAATGTATGTTCATCCTCTTGTTGTGGAATATTGGTAGTCTGAAACTTCATGTAAATGACAGGGACAATGATAACAGCACAATACAATACAATAGTCATAGCACCATATGATCATTGTTTTGTTATCATACTTTGTTTATAATCATTTTCAGGTTAGTGTTCGAACAACTGATTATCTTGAAAATCTACCATTGATAACCCAGGAGTCATATTTATCTACACCAGATAATCTACAGATCTCCACTGTCTACCTGCTCAGCACCCGGCAGGGCCAGGTGCCAGATTGTAAAGGTAACCCTGTGGCATTGTGTTATCAGAAATCATCTTTAATGGTTAGGAACAGTGATGTTGCTGTTGCTTTGATGGCAAATACCAAGGAAAACCTTCTGGTCCACGCCTTTATGCATGACTTGATACGATATCTACTTTCCCAGTAGGTTCGATTTCACAATAAACTTTTATGCACGGTTCCCAGGGCATCCCAGAGACACGTGCCAAGTCCGGAACACGAGAAGCAGACTGTCATATAAGTGTCTTACCATGATGCAGCACTGCGTCTTGTCTAAGAGACACTGAAACTTTTATCCATCTACTTCACGGGAAATCTCCCAAAGGTGCAATTTATTCAACAAAGCAAAATGTTACAGTTCATCACGCCTTTCTATGTTGAAAAGCTGTTGTAACTTTGGAGGTACAAAGCTCTTCAGTTAGCGGCTTTATGGATGAAAAACACTGATACAAACACTTGGTTGTTGTCCAGAGCTGACTGCTCCCACAGTCCCTCGAATAGGTTCAGGGAGCAAAGAAGTCCTCAGGGCGTCAGGACTGGCTCTGATGTGGGAGAAAGCTTTACTGGAATCCCTCTCCAAATTTTCGTAATCTACATTACAAACGCTTCCCGGAGGAGCCCCAGTGATAAGATCGACGGGTTTGGGAATTTCAAATTTCTCGTTTTCAACAAGAAACGACGTGCACACAATGATAAATTCTCGAGAGTCTTGCTTTGTTTAAAAAATAGTGGGGTTTGACGACATTGCTGGTGGAAGATCCTATTCCACACGCTCAAACCTTTCAACACCAGCAGAAACACATGGCTAATTTATATGCTACGTCAACTGTGCTTTAACAAACACGTCTTTACGGAGACGCCCAGGGTAACGCTGCAAAAAAAAAACTAAGGGAAGAGCAATCTTGCAAAGAGGGGAAAAGGAGATGAGATCAGTGAAACAATGACAACTCGGTCTCAGAGCCTTGTGACTTGTGACTTGATTAAACCCAGGGCTACGACAGCCGTGAAGCCAACTCCGCAGACAAGAATCATGTGTCAAGCTTTCCAAAAAAAAGAATACAATCTAAAGATTTGGAGCAGAAAGCTTATGGGATTTTTTTTTTTCGCTTACATACTGTATCACATAAATTTGGTGACAATTTTATTTCATGTGGCGCAACATATTTACACCATAAAAAGCATCCTGCCCCATCTTGATTCTTTTCATCTTCATTGTACTTGTACCTGCATGCTGTGTGCTCAGTGCTGTAAAGGCTAACCCTAACCTTAACCCCTAACCCTTGTATGCACTTCCTGGTCTGGGAATGTTGCTAGCCTGGTCTGGCACTGTTACTCATTTAACTTGGATGGATACACTTCTGTTCTGTACTGAAAGTCCCTCTGTATAAGAGCACCCTCTAATGTAATGTAATGCATTGTAACGTGATGTAATGAGTGAACAGGACTTCCTGCACCGGGCATGGTGCTGAGGTCAGCGCAGGGTATCTGAGGCCAGAGCAGGGTATCTTAACAGAGTCAAAACTGGGGGATTTCACAGACCCTCATTTACATAAAGAAATACGCGACGGCGATCTCAGGACACCATGAACGAGACTCCCGCCTGGCCCAGTTCTGTGTCTATCAACACTTTGCAAATACTCTAGAGTCTTTGCACTCTCTCCAACAGCCCATTAGCTCCACCAGACAGATATGACAGATTCCAATTGTTTTAATGGGGAACATTCCATAACACCATGCATTCCTACCATTCTTAAACGTCAACGATAAGCATTTTTTTAAAATTCTACCAATGCTTAGTACAATATTTGACGGTGATAACAGCCATGTCAAACAAAGGCTAAGCGACGTAAGCATAAAGCAACGTGTCTGCAAAGCTCTCCCAAGCTGTAATTACTGTGGCATTACCTGAACATAAAGTTCTGCCAGCAGAACATGATCTTATCCAATATGACCTTATCCACAATATAGATCAAACATATTGTTCACCAGACCAACCTAGTCCATGTGTATGGACTAGTCATATACCTCTCAATGGAATCAGTCTCGTTGATGAGAATAACACCCATGCTAAAGCACTAATGCACTCCCCTGTCAGCTCAAAGTAATATGCAGACATTGACCACACAATGGAATACATTCCCACACTGAGTCAGCTGTAAGACATTCGAGTCAAAACAAACACAAGGTCCACAAGGGAGGTCAAATGGCTGAGAACTGCTCTCGCAGAACAGGACATCACTAGTAAACGTCTTGATTGACAGACGATTGGTACATGGAATAATGCGTCACAGTCAGCCACAAGCCGTGCCATAAGCAGAAAGTGGATACAGCATTGTACAAAAAATAAAAAGGCTGGAGGTCTCAGGAAGCAAATTCTGTACTAAGGACATCTATTCATAACTCAGCAGTTACCTGACAGCAGTAAATCCCTCCCAAAAAAAAAAAAAACCAAGAAGACCACTGAAACATTACATTATTGACATTTAACAGACACTCTGATCCAGAGCAACCTACATGTTACAGGTTACAATTTTTACATGTTACCCATTCATACGGCTGGATATTTATTGAGGCAGTTCTGGGCTAAGTACTTTGCCCAAAAGTATAGCAGCAGTGCCCCAGCAGGGAATTGAATCAGCAACCTTTTGGTGACAAGCCCTGCTCCTCACCACTATGCTACACAAGCAGAACGTTAGGGGATTCATGCTTTAGGAACAGGAGACAGCAGAGTGCTGGCAATCGCACACTCTCAGCTGACATGACTGCTGACACCATTTTGTTTTGCTTTTGCAGGCGACTGACGCAACCGTCCAAGAATGCATGATGGTAGTTTCAGTCTCCTGTTCCAACAGCGAAGACTTCTGCATCTTTAAATTAACGCTGCTTCTGCTCTGAAAGCAAAGAGGACCCCCAAGCCTGGACACTTAATATCGGCTAATATCACCCTCTCTTCCATAAAATCCCTTATTTAATGACAGCTCTGCACTGGGCTTCGAGAACACTTCTTGTGTGTTGGCTCTCGTTGTGTTTTTTTGCTTTGGCAGTTTCCCTGGATACAGCGAGAAGGCCCGGCTGCTGTTTTGTGATACGTGGTGGAGACTCACTGTTGCACACACCTGTACAGGTCATTATTCTGGCGCTCAGGCACACGTGTGACCTACTACAGACTACCACGGTGAAGGCCTGAAAGTGTAAAAGCACAACATGACACCTCTTTTTTTTTATCCATCCATTTATCTGTTGTGCCTGCAAATCACAAATCATCTTTGGCCCTTTTTTTCATACAGACAGTATCAAAAGACCTTCTAAATATGTTGCACCAAGCATTCCAGTGGCACCCCATCTCGGTGGCAACGCGCCTTTCTCACAGAACTTAAACCCTATTTTCTTTGAATGAGAGTCCTTCTTTGTTGTGCGAAATGTCCATCCATGCCCTAGCAACTTCCCCAAGTCGGAATGCTGCTGGAATTCCGAGCACTGGCTGCCAACTCCGGCTACCTGGTAAAAGGGATTAGAGCAGCTTTGTCCCCTGGCCAGGAATGCGGAATGGCTCAACTTCTGACCGAAGTCAGATAAGGCTGACATTTAATGCCCCGTTCCAGGGTGACGCTCCTGCTAACAGTCCTTGATCGCGAGCAATTTGACCGGATGAGGTCCACCACTTTCCAGATGCGTTTGTCCTTTTTTTTTTTCCCCTGACAAGGAGCATCATCCTGGTCAAGAGTGCAAGTCGTTGTTTCGATAAAAACATAATAAAAACATACATATTCACAAACATATTTGCACAAATCTGAGCTCTGCAGTTCCCCTGGAGTTGATCTGGCATGCAGAGGGTGTTTCCATACCTGCTCCTACTACTTTGATTGGGTGACTATCCTTTCACTGCGGCTTACTTATCTGTCCAAAGCTATGTTCAGCCCTGCTGTGATATGCAGCAACACATGCCGAATGTGATGCAACACTAAGTGTTAGTCAGTGGAATCCGTTAGCAAGGTCCGTCACGATGAAACAGCTGGCCAACACTTCCTCTTGGCCTTCAGGCTATCATCTGAGAATACTGCTCATTGATAACATTCCTGACTCTTGACACCGTTATCAAGGTGACAGGTTCGCTTGAGAGCAGAGACTTCTCAGACTCCACATTCTACAGTATCACAAATAACAGAATAACAGACACAACTTTGCTAGCGCAGTGTGTGGAATCTTGGGAGGAAAAACCAAAACGCCCTAGCTAAATGGAAAAAAATTAGCACATTAGCACTCGGTAACATTTTTTGCAACTTTTTTTTTTTTTTTTTAAAGGCACATGGAGACGTCAGAAATGATTCTTCTGAAAGAGCAATCTGTGATCTGAGCAAAGCTGCTGAAGAATGCTGCTTTCATTGCCACTGACTTTGGAAAAAAAGAAAGAGAGAGAGAGAGAGGGAGGGAGAGAGAGAGAGAGAGAGAGAGAGAGGGAGAGAGAGAGAGAGAGGGAGACAGAGAGAGAGAGGGAGAGAGAGGGGGAGAGAGAGAGAGAGAGAGAGAGAGAGAGAGGGGGAGAGAGAGGGAGAGAGAGAGAGAGAGAGAGAGAGGGGGGAGAGAGAGAGAGAGAGAGAGAGAGAGAGAGAGAGAGAGAGAGGGAGAGAGAGAGAGAGAGAGAGAGAGAGAGAGAGCACAAAACAGTGCAGCATGAGAGAGTCATGGGAACTGACACATACTTGTGCGCATGCCGGAGTGTGAGGATGCCGGGAGGAGGCCCGAGCAGACAGGGGCAGCTACAGCACCAGGACTGGGGTGCGTCATCCAGCCAGCGACAAGAGGGAGGCTTTTTTCTACCGCAACCCGAGATGCGCTGGAAATTCGACTGGAGCCCCACCAAACACTTTCATCGGCCTGATAAAGTGCTGAAACGCAATTCCAGCTACAGGGGTAATCCAGGATCCGGGTGCTTGTCTTGAAGGAGGACGGTTTTGGAGTATGGTGTCGTAAACACTGCAGGGCCTTCGCTGTGGGCTGGAGAGGAGGGGAGGCAGCGTAGTGTAGTGGTAAGGAGCCGGGCTCGTAACCAAAAGGTTGCCGGCTCGATTCCTCACTGGGGCACTGCTGTTGTACCCTTGGGCAAAGTACTTAACCCACAATAGCCTGAGTAAATATTCAGCTGTGTGAATGGATAACGTGTAAAAATGTAACCTGTGCAAGTCTCTCTGGATAAGAGCGTCTACTAAATAATAATAAGGTAAACTGCAAGGGTGCAGTCTGGTTGACCAGACACATCATGGACGAGCCTCACACGGCTTCCAGCTCTTGACCCTCAACCAGAAGGTTGTGCGTTCAAATCCAAGGAATGCTCCTACCACCATACCCCTCAGAACCACTACATTACTGTCATTTTTGCAGACACTTTTATCCAGAGCAACTTACATATATATTATTTTTACATATTACCCATTTACACAGCTGGATATTTACTGAGGCAATTCTGGGTTAAGCACCTTGCCCAAGGGATGCAACAGCAGTGTCCCACCAGGGAACCGAATCAGCAACCTTTTGGTTACGAGCCCTGCACCTTACCACTATGCTACACTGCTGCCCCGCATCCAAAGGAGGGGGGTGTAAAAAAAAATCTATCTGCGGAGCACAAATGCCAGACGTGTGGGATGGGAAGGAGTGGGTGGGGAGAGTGTGGAAAGAGCAGGTACTGAGGGAAGGGTCAAACAGAAGGCGAACACAGGTGTAAACAGTGGGCTGTGTAACATACACACACACAGAGGGCAACACCCACAATCACATTTTTTTATATTATATAAATTATTTATTTTCTTTGTGGTCATGGCCACACGGGCATGAAGAGAAGCAGATGGTGAAGGGCGTGGGCTGTTTTTTTTTTTTTTATATCCTGAAACTGTACCTGGCAGTCGGGGTTGTGCCTCCCTTCCTGCTGGTGCCCAGCCCTTCACCACAACTGAGGAGCAGAAAAAAAAAACGCACGCACACACAAGTGCAAGACGAGAAACATCACAGTGAGAGCAGCAGGTGTCACATGACCCGAGTGCCACCAGGTGAGCGGAAGAGCACGGGCTCTTGGGACCGCTGGATGTCTGTCAGATGCAGCACTCTGTAATCATAAATCATAAAAGACTGTGTACGAGGCTGGGATGGAAACTTTTCAACATATTACTGAACTTTTTTTTTGTCCAAGCATCCAGTCTTGCTCTTTACATTGTCTCATTTGCTTTTTTACTAATGATGGTCTTTGTTTTATGTGAGTTCAGATGGGGTCACGTTATAAAAAAAATATTAAAATAATGTATTAAAATATTTTATATTTTAAAATATTAAATGTTATTAATATTACACTGATATTGAACATTAAAATAAAGAAAACAAACAAAAACTAGAAGGCATAACTGATCTTCCCAAAGTGGTCCAAAGCATGCTGGGATCTACAATAATGCCTGAGAAGCACTGCCGTGAGGAGAGATGAGGGTGTCAGCAGTGGTTTTGTCTTTTGGAAGGGGAATAGAAGCACCTGTGTGTGTGTGTGTGTGTGTGTGTGTGTGTGTGTGTGTGCATGTGTGTGTGCATGTGTGTGTTGGGGGGGAGAGGGGTTCTCAGCCTTGTCTGCCTCTACAGCCCAGCTGATAGTTCTCACAAGGCAACAAACTCAAGGCTGAAGATGGCAAGGCTAGCCAAGCCAATCCCACCCCCCAAACACCCCCCCCCCCCCACACACACACACACACACACACATACACATACCCTTTTCCAGTATCCCAACATCAAATCCCACCCACCACCCCACCCACTCACACCCACAAACACACACCCGCTCTCTTTTCCTGGCCCTCACTTGTCCATATCAGCATTTTTCTCAGTGATGTCTGCATTATCCAGGGGAAGACATATGCTCAGTGCACGTGCAGAGTTGCTCCCTTAGCCCCGCCCTCACAGAGTGCTGGGTCTGGCGCTGATGTAAAGACAGGAACATCAGGTACAGCATTTCCTTGGACGCTCCCTCCTGCTCTCGGCAGCCCGGCGGGATGGGAGCAGTTAGGCCGTTTAACACTGGCCCCCCGTTCCTAGAAAACGCGGTGGCCGCCAACAACGCGGAAGTCGTAACTCAGATCAGATGTGCTCGCCCTGGCTGTCAAGCCTCCCGGGGATTCCTTCGAGCTTTCTGGGAGAGGCTGACCGGGCGAGGAGTTTGAGTTCCTGGATTCTGGACTCCGCTCCAGCCTCTCCAGGGACGATATTTTATTAACTAAACAGAAGAGGCTCCAACTGCCCCTCTGTCGGTGTCTCAGAGAGAGAGAGAGAGAGGGAGGGAGAGGGAGGGAGAGAGAGGGAGACCGCTGATAAGATTCCCTGATACCTTTCAGTGCCTTCTCTCTCCCCTAGCCAAAGCAGAACACCATCTGTTTGGCCACCTCGCTCATCTGACGTACTGTACATCAGCACAGACTAAACTACCATTGCAGGAAGGAGAGCAAAAAGAGATGCTGAGGTGAGCAGACACTATAGGGAGGGAATCACGCACAGCAAGAGGGGAGTGGAGGAAACAGGGACCTTTCTGTCTATAGGAGCTGCTGTACAGATGAGTAAGATTTTGATGTAAGTACTATGGAGAATGATTTGGAGCAGAGAGAAACAGAGAGAGTAGAAGAAGATTTGGGTGTCCCAAATGGGAGGGGGGGTGTCCTGCGATTGTGTTATGCAGGGGGTTGGGGGGCGGGAGGGAGGCGGGGGGTGGGGGGTGGGGGGGGTGATGATGTAGACCCCTCCAGATGGACACAGGTTTGGCAGGGACGGAGCAGGGTCAAAGCAGAAACCGGAGTATCAAAGGAGCGAGCACCAGCTCCCGAAACTTGGCACTTTCAAGTAGCACTTACTCGGGGGTATCATATAAACTTAACCCTGCTGTCAGAATGGCCGCTCGCTAGGAAATGAGGTGAAGGTCGCGACCCGGGAAGCACAGGTCAAACGTTGCAGACCGCCACTCAAAAGCAGTCGCAAGGTAAGCCGGCCTGCCTCCGCAAAAAGCTACCAGATGGCCGTAAAATCCGAGTCGACGTCTGATGGAAAAGCGGGCAGATCTCAGAAGACTGTTGTCTAGGTCTTACTAATGAGACGGATATTTAAGTTACCGGGCAACTGTCACGCTGGGACCACACACTGGAGGGGCCCGATTTTCCCCGTTTATCTTTCTACTAAATCCCAAACCTCATAAATGTCAAAATAATAAAAAAGTAGGAGGAAAAAAAACGAACTTAGTTAACAGAGGCGAAGAACCATATGCTTTCCTAACAGCTGAGAGAGACAAGCAGCAGCTTCATCTCATAAATTTCTTTCTTAAAACGGCCATCGTTTTTGAAGACTTCTTTTAATATCTGAGAGACACATTCTCCACAAGTTTAGTAAAACCAGTGACCAAGGAGAAGACCTTAAATATCTCTTCACATAAACTTCTGACATAACCACACTATCTGAGACAGTTCCGGACAGGCAAACCATCTGTTTGCTGTCTTTTGCTGTCCAAGAGCATTGCAAAAATCATCACGCACACCATACAGAACCAAGAACATCAAAATCCCTCTCAGAAACTGCAGTCCAGCAACTTATTTAAACATAAGAGGGTGCAATACAGCCCGCCACATGTAACTTAAAATAACCACAGTGCATTCTGGGAGGAGGTCTGTGGGCACAGACTCAGTGGGATCCGGGATGCACACTGGGCCAATCCCTGGGAGAAGAGAAGGCAGGGCTATTACAGAAACACTGTGCTGTCATATTTCTGGGGACGTATACTGAGAATTACTCTAGTCATCACACTCTATGGGTTTCACAAACTGTAGTCTGGCCATGCATTCTATTATTATATGACCATATCTTTGGTAGCTTAGCAAGAGCAATTGAGATCAAAAACACAGCTGTTCTAAAGTAAAATAGGTAATAATTAAATTCATGACAGACCTGTCAGGTGAATAAATGCAACCGTCTAATGGTTCAGTAATGATGATTTTAATATACTTGTATGAGGAGTGTCAGACACATATGATATTTTTCATTTTAATCAAGATATGTGTGGGTCATCATATTTGCTTACGATACTGCTTTACATAATGTGTGAACGTGAAATACCTTTTGACATTTCTAATAGGCTAGATTTTTTCCTGGTCTTTTGCAGGGGAACCACGGCATACATATGAGGTCAGCATATACAGAGGTTGAACCGAGAATGTGACGTCTGTCTTCTGTAACCATGAGTTACGCACAAACACAAGATAACTGCGGTTGATTTCTAAACATACAGCGCTCCTCGGGACTATTAGAATCGAGTAACTTCTGAGACAGCGATGCTGATGACAATCACACCAAATAGCCACTACAGTTCCTACCCCAGTCGGTCTTTCGATGTATTTAACTCTACGAGTGCCGACTGCAAATATGCAACAGTAGATAGAAATATTTAGAGAGCATTAAAGTTATGTGCCTTGTGAAGGGACACTACAAAACATAGATTATATCCTAATCTTTGAGTTAGTGAGCCTTATAACCATCCCATATTCAGATAGCATATTTGCACTGTAAGCTCCTGCAGGTGGAGAAATTTTCCCAAATAACAGAAACATGTTTATCTGGGGTGTGCGTCTATGTATTTTTTTTATTATTTCAACACGGTTAATCAAACTCAGTACTCTCATTAGTTATTACTCATCAAATATATTCAATTAACTGAATTTTTCTTTTAATACACATCTGATTAGACCAAATCAAATCAAATCAAATCAGATCAAATAAACCTAACTTTAAATAATGTTTTCTCTAAAAAGTCAATACGAGCACTACTTGAAAATGAATCCTGGGTGATCATCTTACATTACATTATTTACACTTTATATTCACTTATTCCCTCAAATGAAGTATTTGCAAACGTTTGGTGTGTCCATTCAAACACACCCCCTTGATTTCATTTTCTTACCCAACAACTCTGGCTGCCTTTTAACCTGTGCCAAGGCGGGGTGAGGAATTTCTTTTTAATAAAGATTTGTCACACTGAAATTATTTTCTCTTGAAGACAAAAGATAAGATGAAGGCAGAGATGATGAGGATCAAGTAATGTAACAACACTCTTAGCAAGGAGGAGAGTCGGCCCTAATGCAGCTGGAATGTTGCCACACGCCAGCGCTAAAACACCCCTAATTACTGTTTTCACCTGGAAGAGCAAGAAGGTCCGGGTTGCCAATCAGACGCCGGCACATGACGTTCTTGTTTGAGGATACGCAAACAGCTCTATGTTGTGGATGCGCCGTGAGTGTTTGAAGATTAAGAGACCCTGCGAAAAAGGAAAGTCCCCCCCTTTTTCAGGTCTAATCCCTAATAAGACCTCCTGTTTTCTCCAGATCAAATGCCAAGCCTGTGCATCGCTTCACTTTTATTTGTACGCTGGCTCACGTAAACAGTTTTTTTCCCTCTCTTTCTCTCTCTCTCTCCGTTCCATTGTTGAGGCTCTTTCCACCTGGTCGATTAGCGGCATCGTTTCCACCAAGTTTATCTCCCTCGCCCCGTTCCTTTCAAAGCGCGGAGGGGAAATAGCCTAGGTGGTCCGGGGGGCATGGTGTTCCTCTCCTGAGCCACCCCGGTCGCCCACCCCCCCGCATCTGCCACACTCTCATGTCTTGTGGGCGTACATCCTTGATTGGACTCATTGTGCAGCCTCCCCTCTAATTAGTCAGGTAGTTCAAAACAAAAACACACTCCAATGACAACAACAGAAATACGCGGTCCGCATTCACGGCCGGTGGGGGGGATAAGGCCAGCCTGTGTGGCTCACAGACTGAGACTGAAATCCAATGTTCAAGAAAGCGGAAACGAAAAAATAACAACAACTCGCTCCGAGAGGAAAATAATAAAGCGAATGAAACAATATGCTGTGTGAAAATACAAGCGGCATCTGCTAAAGCTAGCTGGCTAGCATTAGCTGCTGCTAGTTTTTCCAAAGGTGGATTCCAGGCAACTGACTACTTAAGGTTTTAGCCTGTGTACCATAGTTTTTCCAATGAAGCTTGTTGCTGTGATTACCTGTGAACTTGAACTCACTGTAGTAAAATCAAGACTCATGTAGCCTCTGTGAACCATGATCATGAACACAAACACTATAAAAGGTATTGCTTCAATATGGAAATCAAAACAACAGCTTGATTAATGTATGCTACAACACATGTCTAACATATTTCTTTGGTCATTTTCTATGCAATTACTTGGCTAATTGATTACAACACATCGGTGCTAGACCATGCATATTTTGGAAGCTGTCTCTTACACAGCTGAAAACATTAGCAAAGTTATAGTAAAAACTTCAGCCAAACAAGTGTCAGATAGTATGACACATTGCTTTACTGCTTCCTTGTGTCATATTTATGATAGATAACAGATTACCTCCCTTTTAGTTAGCCAGTTTAGGCTACCAGTTGTGATGTGTGTATGCTAGCTAAACAATATATCACATCACCTAGCCATATGTAGCAGTCCAACTGTGGATAACCTACACACTGCAGTTTGTTATCATCAAGCAATTACTACTAAGGCCAAGACTATTTGCATTACAGCTGGGAAGATCAATTTATGAGCCTTTATAAGCTGTCTGTATGTACTGTAAGAACAATAACTATACATTGATATTAATCGTTACCTTACATGTAATATGATTTTTTTTTTTTTTTGTAAAAAACTGTTACTTTTAGTGAAAAAAATTAAACTGAAGAGGAAAGAATCCAATTATATTATTGTCATAGTTAAAGCTGCTGCATAGATGAACAATGTCCTTAAAATCCTGCATATTAAACAGTTAGAAAAAAGAGCCTACACAACTATATCACAAAAATACTATATCAATGTTCTTTAAATGTGCTTTAAATATTTTTTCTCCACTTTAAATTTTGGAGAGATCCAGACAAAATGCCCCAAACCCATAAATTATGCAGTTAATTAGGATAATATGTTTTAAGACAAAAATAAATAAACTCTGTGCACTCATTTAAAATGAGACTATAACCTTTTAAAAACCCTTTGGGGCAGCATGTATAGACTGCAGATCAGGGTTGGCTATGTATCAGAGAGCCTTCCTTGTGCACTGGGTAATAGCTTGACGGTTACCTAATTGTGCTGCATCAACACAGCCATTGTTGTCAAACAGATGGAGCTTAAAATTATGGATTGTTCGGAACGGACAGGATCGGCTGTCACATTCTAGAACACATGTCCAGCCATTGATTGAGATCGTCCTGACAGAGAGCGCACTGAAGTTTCCCCTCCTCTATCAGGAAGGCATCTGAAGAGTGGAAGTTATCTCTTAACTTTGATGAAACTGGGGCTTTCACGGGTCTCTCAGTTCAGTGGAACTCGTCCACCATGACCTTCCCCAACCCTATTCATTTCAGCTCATTCACCACCTACTCAATGTTATCATATTTATTTCTGAGGAACACTTTCATACAGTAATAATCCCCTTGAACGCAAAGGCATCAAAACATTTTTCCTATTTTCTTAAATGTTAAAAAAACTGATCACAATTATTTATATATATTTTACATTTTTATATTTATTTGGTTTCATTAAAAATAAAATGTATAGTCTTATTTCTTATGTATTTTCTTATGTAAAATTTTCCTTCATATTTATAATCAGGTACTTTGCTAAAATATATGGTAATGAGAACTAGTTTCTAGTTTAGAAATGTGTGCTGTGTGCACAGGTGCAGCAAAAAGGGTTGGACTGGGTTACACAAACAAGTGTAACAAGACGTTTGATGGGCACCTGCCCATCGGAGAAGCTGTGTATCTGAAATGACCGTAAGGTGACTTTGTCAGACTCCACAGTCTCAGAAAAGACCTGCTGTCATAAACAGGAACTACAATAGAAATCTTGCTGTTTCAAAACCATTTCCTAAATAACGTCTTCTTTGTCTTCTTGTTTTTGCATGGTAAACTCTGTAATTGTGCAACTGTCACCCACACAGTTCACAATATGATTGGTAATACATTATTTTTTGTAGATACTCAGAAGATAAAGTGCATGAATTCTGTGAAAGAATAAAGGCAAAAAATAAATAAATAAAAACACATTGAAGTTTTGAATAACATGAATTAATTGTTGGAGCAGTTTTATTGTTTTGGCTACTCAGCATGTGGCAATATGCATATGGCAACAGCTGCCTTAAAATAAAGTCATTCATTATTAAATTAATGAATTGAACGTTGGCACACAACATCCACACACCAGAGTTAACTTCTGCAATGGATTCATGTGAAAAATTCATGGAGATTGAACCGAGAAATTCGATTTTCAGGGAGCCTTGTACAGCAGCATCATGTCAGCTGAAAGTTGTGAATATGCCAATACCTACATTTACATTTACCTTTATTCGTTTGGCAGACACTCATATCCAAAGTGAATTATAACTGAGGCAGAGTACAATACAAGCAAAAAGCCATATTAAGGAGTCAACAATATTAAAAGTGCTGCATGACCAAGTTTCAACAGTTGGCTAGACAAGGTACAAGCTAGCTGGCAGAGATAAGAGTGCATGAAACTATAGATTTGAACTTTTTTAATAAGGAAAACAAAGATTAAGACGTAAAGAAATTGCTTTAGGTGGTAGTGTTTCAGGTGTTCAGGTGAGTGATACCTTTTCTCACCTGTGAGAGACCTTGGAGGTATTCTGCTACTCTACTCTCCTCTGACTTCTCGTCAGCCTTGCATCTACACGTTTTCGTTACACCCCACAACACCTACGGCTCGCCTCCCATCCCAACAGATTTTAACTCCAGCAGGAAACACTGCATACCTCATACATCCCACACCCGCTATTCCTCTCTGATTAAACGCCTCACAGTTAAATCGCCTACTCTTTTGGCTAACAAACAACATATTCTATTACAAACGGAAATACTCGAAATACAGGTAAAGAGAGGCGTGACCTTAACCTTTGCCATTAACAAAGCTCAAATGGGGACATGCAGTTGCTAAAATTGCTGGCCGCAAAAAGTATGAGAGGAAGCTGGCTGCATGTTAGCCAGTCATTACATATAGGTATGTACTGGCAGAGCACCTAAGAAGTAGGTAAAACAAAAAAAAAAAAAAAAAAGAAAGCTAGATAAACATCAAAACATCAATTGCCTCACCTTCTCAGAAATCTGTGAAAAGAAAGAGAAATTAAAATACCAAGAAGCGGAAGCTGTGTTGCGTTGGTTTGGCCTTTAGGAAAACAGGTCTGCTTTCCGTTTCCATGGCGATAGTGGGGGGAGGGGGCGGGGCTAACACACACTGTGCCGCTTGCTGCTGCAATGTTTGTAGTTTAACCTGCATCTCCCTGGGCCTCCCACCGGTGATTCAAGCATCTCTTTTTGAGGCTGCAGATCCTTCGGCCTACAAAGGCCTGCAAAGGCCACATCTGCCTGATGCTGTGGGCTGGTGCCCCAAAGGATTGTCGGTACCTGTAGGGGCTTAGGCAGAAGGCATCATTATGCAACTTCAGTCTCTCAGAGGACAACCTGACACCTTCTGCTTTGCCTTTTGACAGACTTGCAGCTGGTGCCAGCATTAACCTAAGTACTGTGTCTTCAACAGGAAGTAATGCATGCCTCATATCTATTCTACCAGCTGAGCAGGCCTAACCTCAACCTGAGTCTGAGTCACCTGACATTTTATAGAGGACAAAGATGGCAAAAAAAAAAAAAACCTGTTACACTGAGTCTGTATTGGTAATGTTACATAGTTTGAGTGCAATGGGTGAAACAATCTGCGGTTCAATTACGGCTTTCAACAGAGAGAAATTCTTGAAAAGTCACAAGCAGTGTTGCCCCTGACCCAGGCACAGTGGTGTAACAGAACAGGAACATGGAACGGAACAGCAGCGCTGTCTGGAGACTGCTGGGCAGAGGCGACACTGTGAATCTTGCCATGTCTGCTGAGGGAGAGTGAGTTTGCCACGGCCATGTAGGGTTAGGACAATGCTCATACACTGAGCCTTTATCTATCCACGCTGAAATAAATTTGTGTCTGCGAGAACTCAAATGAGGTTAACACTTGACCAAGGCAAATTCTTGTGAATTGCGCGGTCGACGAAAAGGAAACTACACTTCTCTGTGCCGAGACCAGCTGAGTGGTTATACACAAGCACAAACATGCTAAAGGGAAAGCATCACGACCATTTTCAGAGAAAGCCAAGGTGGACTGGTTTTCTGGGTTTCTGGGTCTGACCAATCAGCTGAGACAATTATGTTGCCTGCTATGAGGTAATCAAGATGTACCCTGCATCTGCAAGCTGTGGAGCTGCAGAGGAGCAACAGTGTGGATGTGGACTGTGGGGACACTGGAGACATTGGAGCTTCCACAAAACTCCTCCTCATTTCTTCACGGACCAAGAAATTTGAACCGACAACCTCATTCGTCTTCTCTGTAGAGTAACAAGGTCTAGAAACCCGCGGCTCTAAAGCATAACCATGTGGAGGAGAGTTAACAATGGGAGCAGCACTAGGGCATGGCGGATGAGGAGATGGGAATGTGGCCTGAACTTCAGTTGTACTGTGGGGCCAGGTAGAACGGGTGCTGTAAAACAATGCAAGCTGTGCAAGTTAAACTGGGTAAGGGGTCTGTTGGGCGAACGAATAATGTAAGGTAATGAAATAACCCATCTAAAAATAACCTTTGAAAGAGAGAGAGAGAGAGAGAGAGGACTGAGAGGAAGTCGCCTCTGCTCGCTGGCTGGCGACGAGCGCAATCAGATCAAAGTGAGTGATCGGGTTCGCTGATGAGGGCGAGAGGCAGCAGCTGTCCTACGCAAAGTCAGCCGAGGACTGGGGCGTGACGCCCGGGGATGTTGGTTCAACGGTCGGGCCCAGATGGCGACGGCACCTGCGAGGGCCAGCGCGCCGAGACGGCGGTCGATCGACATCCAAAGTCCCTCTCTCTCGCTCACAGAATTCACACGCTGGCGGCGCGTCTCGCTAGCACAATGCCTCCCAACTGCTAAAGCAGCTTTGCGGTGACACAGGCAATCCCATCCGGGTGACGTGAGCAATTCAAAAGGCCCATTAAGTGACTTAATTGGACAAACTGGGACGCATAACAGAATGTTTCTCTCTCTCTCTCTCTCTCTCTTTTTTACTGGTGTGATCATAATTGGAGGATTAATATGAACTGCCCTTGTCAAAACTGTGGCTGTGAAGCAGGTGCTGATGCCGACGCGCCATACGGGAAGTTAATTTAGAAAAAAAAACCTCTTTACATTGCATTGTTCCAGCAAAGTCGATTAACTTTTCAAATTAAAATAAGTTATTTTTTCAAATTAACTTGTCACGCCTTTTTATGACCTCATTCGCGGTGGGGTCGCAATCCTGCACTTTTGCACCTGGCGCTTGGAGACTGACCGAGTTTGATAATTGGTCCTATTGGAGAAGCAAAACTATAAAACAAATAGTTTCCAAGTTGTTCGCTCCTCTGTCTCTCCCTCTCCCTCTCTCTCTCTCTCTCTCGCTTTCCCTCTGTCTTTTTCAATTACATAAAACAAAAGGCAAAAAGGCAGCAGAACTTTTTCAGCTTTTTTGTTTCTGTTTACGCTCCCCCTTTCTCCATGGACACCGAGTGAGGGCGAACTCTCGCTTGCAGCGGGCGAAGGAAAGGCCACTTTCCCCTCCTTCTCACACTGACCGCCACTTGTCATGTTTAGGCTCAGGGTGGCGGTTACATAAGCCACGGGAGGCCCGTCGCAGACATGCCCTTTGCAGCGAGACGGAGGGCCTCCACCGGCTTCGCTTGCACCACCTGCAAAGCTGCACCCGTGGCCTGCATCGCTTGCGCCCGGCAGCAGGAAGTTTGCGAGTGGTGCGCAGAGAGGGAGAGAGAGAGGGAGAGAGAGAGAGAGATAGAGATAGAGAGAGAGGCATGGGCTGTGACACATCTCCCTCACGCTGCCACCCTCACATCCGCCGCTGCCCTCCCCTGGGGGGGGGGGGCGCTGGCCAGTTTGGCCCTGTTTGCATACACGTCTAAACGCACCCTCAGACACCGCGCTTCTGTCTGCGTCCCTGCCACCCAGTGCAGTCCCCTAATTCGCATGACAGACACCGGGAGGATGGCCAATGGGAGAAGGAAGTTAACCTAACAGTGCAGCTATCTGCATTGTGTCCCCAGCTCGAAACTAACTCCGCAGACACATTCATTAGGTTACATTACATTACGTTACATTTACATTCATTTAGCAGACGCTCTTACCCAGAGCGACTTCCAGCACAATAAAGTTCCAGTCACAATGCTAACCCAACAGATATCGTCAGCTAGCCTCATCCAGATGACGACCAAGAGTTGAAGGACATTAAACGAAACCCCTTGAATGCATTCACTGGGTTCAAAACACAAAACTGGCTCCCGTAGTTATCTTCGCTAGATTCCTATCACTTCCTAAGTGACCCCACCAATGCGCTCCTTCAATTTCCAGCACATTGCACTACCCTCTTATTGTGAAAGAGCAGTGACCAGGCTGATGGCCATCTGCAGCCTGTCCTCCCAGTGGGTGAAGCTGTACTCAGATCAGCCCTGAACGGGCACAGAACACGCGTATGGCAGGATCCTGTGCTGTTGGGGAGATCTTAATTGTCAAAGCTGTACTCAGATCAGCCCTGAACGGGCACAGAACACGCGTATGGCAGGATCCTGTGCTGTTGGGGAGATCTTAATTGTCAAAGCTGTACTCAGATCAGCCCTGAACGGGCACAGAACACGCGTAAGGCAGGATCCTGTGCTGTTGGGGAGATCTTAATTGTCAAAGCTGTACTCAGATCAGCCCTGAACGGGCACAGAACACGCGTAAGGCAGGATCCTGTGCTGTTGGGGAGATCTTAATTGTCATAGTTACAGTGTAAATTAATCGTTTGTTTCACGCTTTTGTTAATGTACGTCACGCTGATATAATCTTTTACACACGGTAAGAAGGAAACATCTTTTGAATGTTTAGAGATGTGTCACAAGGCTGGTATCATGATAACTGTTTGCTATTTTGTCACACACTCCAAATGTCTTCTGAGCAGAATTCCCCTATGCATCTCTCTCTCTCACAACCACACGCACACACACACACACACAGTTATATATTAATGTGCTAATTAATATACTAATATTAAAAAGGGACGATGATGAATATCAGCAGCATTACCATATTACCATTATTAATGCTGTTGTTGTTTTGCAGCTGTTAATGATTGTTATGACAACAACAGCATCATCACATTAACAACAACCATATTCATAACCATAACAAACTTTGCATTGTTCCCATGATTTGGGAAACATGCAGCCACAGAAGCTTGAACTGCTGTGGAAGACTCCGGATAGCCTCCCTCCGCTAATGTACAGTAAAATGAATGCTGCAGTGCCATCTAAAGGAGATACAGGGGTACTGCACTGTAACCCACACTGAAAGCCTCACTTTTAGTCGCCCTAGAGCTGCTCTCCCTTGTTTCTTACCGTCTTTGAGCAAGAGGAACTCTATAATGGATGTACTGTATCTGAACAAACAGAGAGAGAGAGAGAGAGAGAGAGAGAGAGACCCCGGGTCGTAAAGCAATGTTCTTTACATGCGGGAATTCCCCCTATCGCTGACCGGCCACACAGAGGCATTGTGCCTTTGGGGAGAATGCGAAAACGCCGCATAATATTACCCGGAGGTTAATTCTGCCGTCTGTATGAATCCGCTTCATGCTGTCTGTGAATGGAATTTTCAGTGCCTGTTTCGGAAAGCAGGGCCCTGCCGACTTTCATTGGCCGAAATGCCACGTACATAGTACCAGTCGGAGCAGACTCACAGAAGTGCCTGGCACCTGATCAAACTGAATTTCCCATGAAACTCAATGGTGGAAAACAACTAAGCTGATTGTGGAGCGATAAGCAAATAGCAGAGAGCTGTAAGCGAGGAATGAGGGGCGTTCCTCACAAAGGCTCGAGAGGTCGCCAATACCGTAATCCCTGATAAATATATTTGATTATAACAAGCGGGCCTTTCCTGAATAGTACACCGTTCAAAAGAAAAGGGTAGGGTTCAGAGTGCAGGAACGGCAAAAGTCAGAGCTCTGTTCAAAACCCTGATGAAAAAGGAGAGCGTTGGCTGATATTTGACTGATAAATGGGCTAATGTTCAAGCAACTTTTATAATTCAACGTCAAATGATGATCAAACAGGACTTATTACTCACAGTACTTATAATTAATTACAAATTAATTTAAAAAAAAAAAAACAAAAGCAGGCATTTTCCTGCACTTCTCGTTAATGCTAAGACTTGAGGTGCGGATAAGTGTGGGGGGTGGAGTTGGACCTGTTTACAGCGCGAACAAGCTTGGACAGAGATCCCACAATGCCAGGGGCCCAACCAGGCCCTGTCCTGGGTATCACATGTGGGGTCACATGCACACGCACAGTCTCCAGATGGCACTGGGTACACAGACAGCTTTGAACATTCCTCCCGTTCAGGGTGTTCCTCATGGTTTCATAATTTTTCCTCCAGTTATGGGTTCGCTCCAATTTCATTTTCTGTTCCAAGTAAGAACACCCCCCCCCCCCTCCCCATGTCTGTTAAGTATAAACAGCCCTTTTTCAATCAGTGGCATTCCACATTTAAAGGAGACATATTACTTTCTGCCCGGTTGAATTAAAAAGTATATACATACATATATGTAAACATATACTCGTACATATGCATTTATTCTGAATGTCACAAATGGAATGGATTCAGTCAGTTACAGGGGAACTTGCAAACATTACAGTCAGTTTGTGGAAGGAAAAATAAGCCCTCCCTGTACCTCTACCCACTCATGCCTCTTTGTGACATCATAAAAGGGTAAATGCTTCACCTTCTTCTCCTCTTGTCACGCTACAATGGAACTATCACTCGGTTTAGCATTACACTTCTGTCATTGTAACAGTCGTCTTGGATGACTAGACCTGTCTAACCCACCTGCTCAATGGGAAAGTTTCCATCAGTACTTATACTATGGTACTGTTGTGAGCGTCATTCTGCATGGGCTTATATAATTTTACCAGTGTGGCTAACTAGCTAACTAATTAATTATCTATTCAATTATAGTAAATGTTACTATTACGTATTCAACATGTCAGTGTCAGCTTCTCAAAGCGCTGTACTGCCAAGGGGGAGTGATTCACCTCAAGCATCACCAATGTGTACTTCCCACCTGGTCTATTATCTGTAGGTCCATTATAATAAAAATGAATACCTCTTTTATTTGCCGTCCAGCTATGTGTCACATAGTAACACAGTGTGAAATTTCATAAAAGGTGCAAACGAGCAACGTTAAAATGCTTGCAGTACACAGCGTAGCATGTACAGCATAGTGAGAGAACTGACACATCAGTAGGAAAGTGCCGAGGGACCATTTAGCTTGTCAGTCGGACAACTGGTCTGGACTGCTAGCTAAGCTAGCTAACAGACCGCAGGGCGCTACCACCGCTTCAGCACTTCTGATTATGAGATGCCAATGACGTCCCCCCGGACACCTGCTGGAACGACACTGGGGCCAGGACTCAGAGCACACAGGTTTTTTTCCAGCATACTGGCATAAGGTGATTTGGTCTTGCAGAATACCATATACAAGGTGGCATTGCTTGACGTCACATATATACACATGTGGTGCATACAGCCAGTGACGACATTGTGGCAGCCAAATTAGCTGATCACACTGGTGTTATTTTTGGTATGTTCATTAACACGTAGGATGTATCTCATTGATGCATTTCATCTGTCTCTGTGGATACATTTTTCAGACGTCAAAGAGAGTATATAATGTTTCAAGAAACAAACTGTTTAATATTTTCCTGAAAATTGTGCGGGGCTACCAAATGTGATAGATTCAGTGTTTGTCGAACGGAAACACAGTTTTCCACCTTTAGTAGCCTGTCTAATCGATCTCAAAACATCTCGCACTGAGAGCCATTCCGAACATTCCTCAGCACCCCTGCAGCAATCCCACGTGAAACAAATTGGAAGTTTGTCGCCATCTTGAAAAGAGAAGAAAAAAAAAGAAGTGAGATATAAGCTACGTGCAGAATGACCTGTAGGTGTTCTGTCTCTCTCCGTCAGCAATCAGCGGTGAGACCAAAACCCCCCGACGATAACAAAAAAAAAAAAAACGAGTCCCAAAAATCCCATACAAGCACATTCTATTTGTGTAGACCTGAGGCATTCTGGGACAGTTTGCTGTGAAATCCACAAGCATTTCTTCCAGTTGAAATTGGCAGGGGCAGAGAGAGGACTAGGGGAGAGGAGAGGAGAGGGTGCAGCACAGTACATCTCCGTGTTCCAACAGCTGACAGCTTTACAGTTCACAATGCGCAGTATGCAAAACAGCCTTCCGCATGGGTTAATGGTGCATGCCTCGGACTCTGCTCCGCTCTGCAAAAAGGGGCGCCCGGGCCTGCCCCAGTACAGTTTCAAGGGGGACATTCAGCCCCCTGCACAAAAAACGGCTGTCTTTTTTTTTTTTTTTGTATGCCATTGGAAGAGCATTAGAAGTTCAGCTCAACTGCTCCGAGATGTCAGAACTACAAAGCTCCCTTGAATGGGGGACTTTGGAGGCCCTGGAATGAACCCCAGCCTGGAACAGCTGGCCTTGCGATGGGGCCTCCTCCTGTCTCCCCTCCGAGCCTCTCACAGGGACAAGACAGCTACGTCTGGCTGGAGGGAAATGGCTCAGGGGTTGGGGTGGTTGGGAAGGGGGGTGAGGGCGTTTTGGCGGGGACCGCCGCTCAACACTGTCTGCAGCCTCTGGTCCGAGGATCACGGCAACTGCACATAAGTCACCCGGTCCCGAGTACACACAGGAAACAAAAATAAATAAATAAGTAAAAATGAAGTGAAATCGCACAATAGCGTGGCTTATGTAACAGGAAGCCGTGCCTCCATCTGCACAAGCTCTGGACAGGGAGTAAGGGACAGACACAGAGCCCACCCCTCAGTACCTCCAACCCAAAACCTGTTGTCCCAGAAAAAAGAGCCTACAGACAGAAAAGTAAGGTAATTCTGCAAGTGGAAGATTTTACAGTAGTGAGATTAGCAGCAGCGCTAGTATGTGCCAAAAAAAATGAAATGCATTAAATGTGTCCAAAAAAAAAATGTCCAGCATATTAGAAACTGAAGTTTACTCATTTCTGACTGGGCTCTTCTTTCAGCGGTTCACTTCCTTCTTCCTGTGCCAAGCCTGAAGCAGATAAATTGGCGATGAGCTTCGCTTCGTGCGGCCCTTTATTTCTCATCAGATAGAAAACAGGCACGTCGTCAGAGACCACAGTTTTCACAAGAACATGTTAGTGGAAAACGCCTGTATCACAGCCGTGAGTCAATGACAGTGACACTGCACTGAGGTCCCCCAACACAAACACGCAGCCAATGGGATCCATCTTATATACATCTAAAGCGAGTCACACCCAAGGGATTTTATGTCAGGTATATAACGGTAGGACGGTCACGACTGTGGCATGTCCTGTTTGATTCTACGTTCTAAGTCCTGCAGAAAACTGCAGGAAAGACAGACACACTGACACACACACAAGAAAGACGAGAGAAGACCAGAAATGTGTCAGCGCAGTGAAAATCCAATTTAAGGAGAGCAGAAAGCGATGGCTTTCATTTAAACATCCATACAGCGACTGTAACCATGCGACAGTGATGAAACGTTCTGTTGTTCATTTAGACATGGCATTGTTAATGAAAAAAACTTCAACGCAGTAATGATGTCATTAGTATTTTATGAGAGTTTGTTTTTTTTTCCCATTCTTAATTTGGGGGTGCTGTCATCAGCATTAATGGGACCCACATGAAATTGCAGTCGATTTCAGACACACACACAGCATTCCTGTTATGGGTGTGAATGTTTGAGGGTTTAGTCTGCAAATACAAAGAGAATTCCTAAATCAGCAGGGCAAAACATCCTATTTCACAGAGTCTGTTTATTGGCCTGTCCAATTAGTGTGGGGCCTTGATTTAAATGGGCTACATGTTTGATGTAAGAAAGAAAAAGAGAACGAGAGAGAGAGAGAGAGAGAGAGAGAGAACATCAAAAATACAGTATTAAAATTGCAAATAATTTTTGCTTCTTTTCCAAAACTTGGCATCTACAGTGGAAAGTTGTGCGTGCACATACACATAAACACACACACACACACACACACACACACCTCTGCTGCATAAAGAAGCTTTGATTGTAAAAATGTCCATGTGACTTGCTGCTTAGCTTCCATTTACAGTTTCAGCTCCAGCCATGGTTTGGGATTTTGAATTTTGCAAATGTTGGGAACAAATAGTATTTTGGCATGTATATATGAACCCCAAAAAAGATAAGCATAACTTCTTTTTCTGAGCCAGACTAAGCTATTAGCATTACATCCACATTGTTCTGAACTGGCCCTAGATAAAACATTACTTCTACATGGAAATAACAGGGCAAACCGATATCTGGCCCCAAAAGAATGGCACAAGCCATTTAAAAATTACATGGAAATTGATGTTTATTACACACACATGCTTATTTTTGTAGCTTGGCTAAACTGCCCATGTTGAACTGGAAGTTAAATGTTTACATATTGATTTGATCGTCCAAAGTGCTTGCCAAAAGCGCCTTAATGGAATTCCATAATTTGGAAAACTATAATCACATAGGCAACTCTCTGTGAGCTTTATTTAAGTATTTCCTGTTTATAATTATGGTATACTTCGCGGATCTGCTGACATACGACATGGTTTGCGGCAATTCATGTGAAATAAAGCCATAACTTATGGAAATGCCGCTGAGCTGTGTGTTAACACATCACGCAAACAAATTACGCTTAAATATATGATTATCTATTTATGTACACATCATTTCATTCAACCATGGTATACACTTTGGATCCAACACGAGGTCAACCTCTGTCCCAGTTTCCTGTGAAGTGCGTAAAAAACAATGCATTCCATTTAGGATGAGCGCATTCTACTGATTACAGCTTTCATTTGCGGGAGTGATTTTAGATTTCACAGTCTTGAGTCTAAGAGCTTCTTTTTTAAGGTTGAGCCCTTGGGCCAATACTTGCTTTGGAGATTTAGACAGGTCAGCTCAGTCACGGGTTCGCAGCTACGCAGTGAACAGCCATTCAAACACACCTCGGTAACTGCAGGGGGGTGACACGTTCAGATACAGCATTCCCTTGTTTTTTCTTGTTAATATTATTAACTGAAACAGTACATCTGTGCCACCACAGGACCAGAAGGTAGCGGGAATTCCATTTTAGCGCACTGTGGCAAAGCGTGAGGGAGCCGTAGATGTAGATGGGTGAGACGTAGAGCTGATCTCAGCCCTGTCCTTCCGTGAGGAGCTGTGCACTGGGTGAGACATGGGGCTGATCTCAGACCTGTCCCTTCATGAGAGGCTGTGCACTGGGTGAGACATGGGGCTGATCTCAGACCTGTCCCTTCATGAGAGGCTGTGCACTGGGTGAGACATGGGGCTGATCTCAGACCTGTCCCTTCATGAGAGGCTGTGCACTGGGTGAGACACGGGGCTGATCTCAGACCTGTCCCTTCATGAGAGGCTGTGCACTGGGTGAGACACGGGGCTGATCCCAGACCTGTCCCTCAGTGAGGAGCCGTGCGCCAGGTAAGATCTGTGGCTAATCTCAGAGCTGTCCCTCCAGCTCATACAGATACAGATGTGGGAATGCCATCTCACCCGACTCGTTTATTTGTTTACTGCGAAGGTGTCCAAATGTTTAGGATACCTCTTGTTCTTGTGGTTGCACAAGGCCCCGTGGCGTAGCCGGTCACACCTGCAGTGCGGGGGCGTCAGCCTTCCACCTGCAGGAACACGCGCCACGTGCACACCAAACGGGCAAGGGATGGGACTGTGGCAGAAGGAAAAGGAATAGCTTCGAAAAACACCAGCCTCAAGGATTTCAATTAGCTACCTGTGGTGTCAGGCTACATTCATAGATAAGGCGCTCTATGGTTAAGATAAAGAGCATACAAAGCAATGGCTTAAAAGCTGACCTGGTGCTCCGCAAAAGGGCACCACACTCAGATTCATGTCTTTCTTTTACCATCAGAATGGCAGTATGATACTGGCACACACAAAGTGCCACATTACCCTGGGGGGTCAGTTCTGTCAGTCACATGAGCTGTAATTAGCAGAGACCCGTATTCATCCAGATTGACTCTGGGAAACACTCAGAGTATCGCCAAGAACGTACCATAGAATGAATGACAGAAGAGCTCTGACCCTCCACTGAGATGAGGAAATCAGAAAGAGGAAGTCAGGATCCTCCATCTCACTGCAGATGACTGAAGATTCTTCTCCTTCTTTACTGCCACCATGTGTACACTTGAACAATCCCCTCCCATTTATTTGGTTTTTATGCAACTTTTATAGAGGATCACTTTTTAACTCAAAGGGATGTGCTCAGGCACTTTCTGGTACAAAAAAAAGTTTATTCATCAATGAAAGAGAAACAGCAATATTTATGGCATTATAAACTTGTGGAGCGATTTTGTGCGAGGACTGTTTTTGACTGAGAAAACTGCATGGAAATGTCTCAAATCAGCTGGACAAGTTTAAAATTTTTTAAAAACAGTCTCTGAAATCTTAAGACCAAAATAAATATTACATATTACACATTACATCCTACAAAGAAAGCAATATTCCCTAGTTTACCTCACTGGTATAAAACAAAGAAAAAAAAGACTTTCAAAATGAAAAGGGCATTTGAAGAATCAAAAGACCACAAGCGCTGCTGGTGGAACCACTCTCTTTAACAGCCCTTGTCACATTGCATTAGCTTACAGCCCACAAGTGAGATGAAAACCAAGCCTCCATGAATTCCCCCACACATCCACGGTTTTATTTGAGGAGGCTACTGGAACCATTTGTGGAGGCAGAGAAGGCAGGGGAAGAGTCGAAGAGTCGAATCAGACTGTGATTTGGTTAGGGTTCACTGGGTAAAGAGGCGTCAGTCAGGACCTCAGGATCAAAGCATGTCCATCAAAGACATGACTGGCCATGTCACCTCAGAGACACAGTCACGCTGCCTCTCAGTCCATTTTAACCAGCACTAAAATGACCGCAGGTTCTTCATCCACCCCCCCCCCCCCACCCCCCCCCCAACCGGACCAGGTTTTTTGGCCACACGTGCACAACATGACCCCATAATCTTTATTTGCTCAGTTGCCATGGGGACTGATGAGCTGAAACGAAGGTGCAGTTCTGAGTAATGGTCACCTCCCCAGCTTCCCTGGGCCACAGAGCTGACGGTGCAGACAGCAAAAACGTGACAACGAGAACACATCCTTTCTATACTGGGGCTTTCAGTTTCAGCTGAGGAGAACCACAGCAGAGATACAGTGACCGGGGATTTTGAACAAGTTCATTTACATTTACAGTTATGCATTCTGCAGATGCACTCACATCTCACTCACAAACTGACTCAAGAAACAAGGTGTTACAGCCTGTATAGGTATTATAGTTTAATAATATAGTTTATTGTTTAATATGACTACATGAACAAGACAGAAAAATGGCTGACAGAGAGCTGCAATAAGCCTTACTGAAAAGAAAGATTTCGTTAAATGAAGCATTACAACAGTAATAAGCAGTCATTCAGAGCAGCTCTGCTAAGGAAAAGACTCAGTGATGCTCTGTCAAATCTCCACTCCCAGTCCAATCACTTACAGAGAATTGATTCAAGGATATGAAATCCCATGGAAAGGCTCACTCAGCAAACGAGGAAATGAGAGTGAAATTGCATAACATCTTCAGACCGAAGAGGGAGGCATTTTACTCGGGAATATCGTGTTTCATCCAAAAATCGTATACCTTTGCCTAGTGACTGGTACAAAACACAAACAAAAACTGGAGCAACATTTGGTAACTTCAGATCCACTCCAAAGAAAACAGGATCTCCATTAAATTCCCGCCTCGCTGCAACGCCTGTTAAACCCTATCCTCTAAAGGCCTCCTTGTCATTCTTTCAACCGGTCCAACATGACTGAACCGCTCCATCTAAACGTCCTCTTTGGCTGAATGTTATTATTATTCTTCTATGGAAGACAGACGACAGGTTTGCAGCAACCACAAAAGTCAAACAAAGACATGAAGTGCATGAAATATGCATGAAATGTCTCCGACTTGCCCAAGGTGAGTCACACTTCAAAACGCACCCCTTAGCCATTCAAAGCCTTGGTCTCAGGTGTGTGTGTGTGTGTCTGTCTGCCTGAGAGGTGCCTTTTTTTAAGCATAACCTGTGGCACACGCTGGCCACTTCAGATCAGGTGACTGATATGACGTGACATCTGGTGAGTGTCTGCTGCATTGTTATGGAACAGCAGTGGCTACACAGTGACCATAATGGAGTAAGAGGGACAAAAAAATGAAAAGAAAAAAAAATGAAAATAATACCATTTTTGTGGGGGGGGGGGGGGGGACATGAAAGAGTCTCTCTCCAAGAACTGATACTCAGATCTTATCTTTCTAAGTAAATATAAGGAGCTAATATGAGAGTGTGTGTCCCTTGGGTGTAAGCTTGTTGGTTAAGTCAATTCAATCTTGTGTACCATGCATGGGTGTTTGGAGGAAGACTGGCTGGCGTTACCTCCCGTAGCAGCTTCAATAAATCCTTTCTTCCCCCGTTTGTGAATATGGAGGTTCTCTCTGCAGGGTTTGTTTAGCATGCAAAGCAGACAGCTGCTGTTCATAGCTAGAGGTGGTAAGGAAACACAGGGGGGCCCACTGTCCCCCCCCCCATCCGCCACCCCCCCATCCCCGCCTCCAGCCAGGCTCCCGGTGCAAGTGGCAGCTGTGTCCCAGGAAACCAACAGCAGCCGGGACCCACCACATTCACACATTCACACACACACACACGCATACACACCCAACCATTAATGCACTCTCACACACAATACACACACTAACACACGCAGGCATGTTAACACACACACACATATCACACTCACTCACGCACACTGACATGCTCACACACATTCACGTACACACACACACTGACCACTCACACACACACACACACTCACACATACACTCACACACACAAATCACTGTAGACACTGCATTTTATAACCATTACCAGTCAAGCACCACTGGAAAAAAGATTACAAGAAAGTGTTGTTGTGATGCATTTGTCACTATTAGAATGCATCGAGCATGCACTTCATATAAGGCCTTTCTCTGGTTTCTCGCCTCTGTCCACCAGCGAGGTAGTCCATCCTTGTTCTCTCACTGCTGATATAATTATAGACCCTGGAGACCAAAAGTGAAACAAATGGCTGTCTTAAAGAGGATGATTTCCTGTAAGCCGTCCACGTGCTGCGTGTCACATACAGCAGATTTCAGGGCTCACGTGACTTCCACAAAAACAGGTGATTTTCAGCAAAATATTAAAAAAAACAAAACTCCGCCAATCAATAGCGACTTCCGGACTGCCCCGGCTGTTGTCAAGTAACTCTCCCTGCTGCGTGATCGAGCATCTCGGGTAGATTTCTGTCACGTTGCTTTCCCGCTGCTAGCCCTCGCTGACGTCCAGCCCGTGGACCCGCCCTGACACACGACGAGTTACACGACTCTTCTGTGGACACACAAAGGGACAAGAGTGTCCGTCATAAACAAATTGTGGCTGGTAAACTTTGGTTTGGGAGCTGTGTCAGGTCATATGATGAGAAGGATGAACCAGTTTTTGGTCAGAGAGTGGCAGCGTACACTAAATGGCTCTACGTGCTACAAATTTATCTGGTTTCAAAGCCATACCGAGTTTACTAGCTGCTCAGATAAGTCTTTTCTCAAGTTTTCTTGCACTACTCAGTAGCCATAAAAATAATCAATCAGACATGAAGCCTACCAAATGGGGAAAACATTTTAATTCAACGCACCCTAAACACATTTGATTCAAGTTGGCTATGACATGTCACATGGAACATCTGAATGGAATGTACTGGGGGTTCTGTGTAAAGGAAAAAAAGAAACAAGTATTATACATGATTCTACACTGTAGTGGCAGCAAATACATATGATATCCTCTACACAGCTAACTTGTAATATTTTGTAATTGTAACGTAATGCAGTCAATTGAACAGAAGAATGTCACGTTTCATATTAATTGAATTCAAAACTCAATACAGACTTATGAAAAAATCAAGGATTCTTTCCATAAAAAATTCACATGACAGACAAAGGGAGATTACAATGCAGGTTCTGCAACTCCGTCACGGTTTGATTACATCCTGCACACATCTGCAGGGGAGGTCCAGGTGTTGATTACACAGGGTAACAGACTGGCGTTTGGAACTGGCAGAAGAAGCACAGAAGAAGAGGGGGCTTCTGGGTAAAAAAAAAAAAAAAAAACCCACTGAGCACAGAAAGTGGCCTTATACAGTCAGCCACCATCACCCTCTCATGCCCTGATACAGTACGCCAGCTCTGCTATTCCAGTCTGGGAGTTAGCGACTGGAATTACATAATGTTCTTTTCCATTATAGCTGCTTTTCCCGGACCGGGCAGGCAGGCGTGCTCAGGTTTACAGGGCCTTCAGAAGCACTGGCAGAAAACTCCTATTCCCAGTTTCAATTAAAACATCTATGCCGCTAAACAAGAAGGCGCTGCAAATGGACTACTGTGAAACAGAACCATTTCTGACTATTCTGACTCTGTCTGTTATGGGAACTACCAGGCAGCAGAATAAAAAAAAAAAGGCAGGTTACTTTCAAGCTCTGATACCTCTTCATTTCGGTGGGACTATCACTTCGCTCTTTGTTTCGGGTGCAACGATCCACACTCTGGAGCAGTTCAGGCAATTGCAGTGTTACCAAATTTTTACGCTATTCCTATCCCATTCAATCTGAGCTGTAATGTAAATTGCAAGCAGATTAAAACATTAGGTGGAGGAGTGCTACGGTTAAACAGGAAAAAGAAACACAGAGTCAGTTGCTGTCGGTACCTTTCAGTTAACGCGTGATCTGCTCAGCAACAGCACCTGACCACAGAGTGTCTCTGTGCTAAATATGGTTGCACTCCAGTCGCCGAATTGCGCTGCAGTCTCACGTGGGAATGGAGGTTTCTAACACTTCTCAGATACATCGCTGGGCCTCGCCTATCCTCATTCCCTGAAATTATACGAGCCAAAGGTAGAGAGGAGCCCCTCTTTTCCTGCTGATGACAGCGCTGGCGTACGCTCTGTCCCTGTGTACTTGTGACCGCAGTCAGGGCACTGTTACAGGCTTTTTTCGGGGGGGGGAATTTTGTCACCGCCTGGTAGATCCAGAGGTGTCTTCGCTGACTGGATCTCACCCAGAGTGCAGGTACCCATTTCGGATGAACCCATTCACAGGGGGGAATTTCATCAATTGATTTCACAGCCTTCAGACTAAGTGAAAGAGTTTATCACATGGTAAAACAAGCCTTTATCATGTAATAGATTTCTGATGATTGTTTTTATAGATGCCTTGGTCTGAAGAAAGCTAAGCTTTTCACTCTGAAGTCACCTTTGACACATCCAATTGCAAAAAAAAGTAACATTTGCAGTAAATAAACACGTGTCTGAGACTATTAGCCCAAACTCGAGTCTGAGGCTGAAACCGGTGTGTGGTCATCGCGCAGCCAGTAGGATCTGTTCCCTCCGCCTGTTCGTAAACAGAGGCGCTGTACCCAGCACAGCCCTGTGTGGTCAGCAAGCTGCTGGAATGCATGGGTCAGGAGGCTTTAGCACTGTTAGTCTCCACGCTCGGGCTCCAGAACTTGGAACCACTCTGAACCTATCACAAATTCCTCGCTTCTTGGCAGCCTCTCTGTTCTCTCTCTCTCTCCTTCTCTCTGACTCTCCGTCTCTCTCTCTCTCTCCCTCTCTCCTTCTCTTCTTTCATCAGAACTGGCAGCAGAACTGTAGTCTGCATTCTGCACTAATTAACGACCTTCAGAAGAAGACCACCAAACTGGTGAACTGGCACACTCTGAGCACGCTCTGCACCACCCCCACCCCCCACCCTACACCCCCCCACAACACACACACACACACACACACACATACTCACACACACACCCCCCATAAAAAGCCTGTATCACAGGAGCGGCAGACGCAACCCCTCCCGTTTGGTCTCATTCCTCTTGCAGGGCCGCCCTGTTAACTCTTAAACTCTGCCCAAAAAAAGCCCACAGACATCAGAGAAGGAGCCAGCCCCAATCAGGAGAATGTGCCCGCCATTCCAGGGAGAGTGCTACATGAGGGCCTGCATTCTCCTCTGCGACATGTCAGTCCCAGGACTGTAAATTAGCAAGCTTTTTTAAATTCCTTTCCCCAGCCGCACATTCATTTTAACATCTTCAGAGGGTGACTTTTTTTTTTTAATTTAAGTATTCCTTGAAATACCTTTCAGAGAGAACTGGTGAATATTACAGACAGAGCACGTGGTAGGTGGGAGGAATCGGAGAGGCGGCTTGGTAGATTCACAATGATGAAATGAGTGGAAAAACCACTGGGGATGTTAGAGGTGAAGACAGAGGGCACATTTTCAGGGACACCCCGTCTCACGTCAGGGAGCCAAGCGGTGCACACAGGGAGGGGAGGTTATGAGGCGTCATTTTCATGTGATTTCAGATTGAAGGGTTTTACTGCATTCCATAACCGGAGGACTGAAGAGGTCTGGCTGATCCGGAGCTCCACTCTTTCACATTCCCGCAGACAGACAGCAGCTCAAGACAAACAGGTCCTTTTGGCAAAGCTCCATCTTTGACTCTAATTGGGAGTCCTTCAGCCATCGGCAGTGAGGGAATGTCCACACTCTGCCTTCCTTCTATCCAGCCATGCCTCCATGTTTGTTTGCCCTTACAAGACGTGTCCATCTCTGAGCACCATCCATCATCGCCGACGGACATGCAGACAAATGGACACGCGGAGGAGCGGCTCTGGTTGCCCTGGTGATGCGTTTTGGGACATACACTTATTCAGTGCGATGACTATAAGACTGATCACACATGGTATCTGGGAATCACACACAGCAGCTCTGGGGCTTTAATGTGGGAGAGGAAGGAGCATGTCCCATTTTCCCTTTGTTGCCTACAAACACACACACAGACACAGACACACACACACACACACAAACACACTGTGGTCTTCTTCTAATCAATCAGGGGCAACATAACTAGACCAACATCAGCGTTCTTTAATGGCAGCCAGTCAGAATGGATGAAAGATCTACCTCCTCCAGCCCCTATGGTTCCATCAAAGCTGCAACTCTCAGCCCCCCCCCCAAACCCCACGTCCGTCTAGAGAGACATTCCGCACAGTGTAAGTATATAGTCTGCTGTCTGTGGCTTCTTTGTGGAGCTGCTGCCTCACACTATTTATCACACTCCCATCCTGTACACACACAGTAACTCACGCAGCGCACTGGCGCTGGCCCGGGATCTCGGTAAACTTTTAAAGGGCTTATTAGGTGCGCTGGGAGGAGGCGAAACCGCGCTGCTTTGCTGCTCGCCTCTTTCACAAGCCTGTGATCACCGAGGCAGGGGTAGCATCGGAAAGGCACTGTTACCTATCAATGACACTTAGAGGTCATTTCTTCAGCTTCCCGCACCTGGAACTGACAAGGCCCTCAAATGATGCCATGGCTGACGCTGTTCAGTCACCCACGTTCAGTCACTGTGGCACCCCAAAAACCCTGCACTTTTAAAAACCTTTGCACTCTGGTGCATTTTTTTTTTTGTACGATGTGGTCATGGTACTGCGGTGCATCAGAAACCAAGCAGGGCCTCCTTCTCTCTTTGCAAGTGCTTCCACAGCAACTTACAAGCAAGATGCAGGGCATCCCTCTTCCTTCCTGTCGCTGCTGAAGAGTCCCGGAGTTCCTGTGTCTGTTGTGAGGTTCTCTGTAATTTACCAGCAAAAAGCCGGCAGCATATTTTGATTCAGAATAAATGCCAGGTATGACCATTGCACCATATTGACAGTGATTAGAAGTGAGTGGCAGTCATGTCACAGCCTTCCCTAGAACTGCTGTGAAGCAACAATGGAGATGTATACAGAAACTGATATCCTGCAACTGCATAAAATGCTTTTGAGTTCACGCTGTTATTTAAAACGGGCACGACAGAAGCTGGACCACATTTTGTGCCAAACGTAAAGGACTTTTAACAAACAAACAAAGCCAATCAAAGCCAATCAAAGCCAATCAATGGCATTACAGTCAGGGATTACTGCACCATTATGAATGTCTAAATGAACACAAATTAAGAGATCTGTACAGAAGACAAAATGTTCTGAACCGCCTCGGGTCAGATGTTCCGCAATATGTCCACCCTAAAAAAACGAAAAACGCTGACATGCATCTGAATCCGCACACAGCACACAGATCCAATAAGCCTACTCTGAATAGAGAGCAAAAACAAAACAAAACAACAATAACAAAAATGTTGGAGCGGTACGCCTGGTCACCCAGAGCGTCCGCGGGGGCAGAGCATTGTCCTGCCAGCCCTGGAGGAAGGGGGCCAAGCTCGAGGACGGCCAAACGCAGGCCACGTGTTCGGCCCTTTTAGGGCAGCGTGAGTTATTACGTTTCATTATATTACCATCAGCATGCTTCATTAGGGCGGGACAAATGGGGCCCGAGCGGGGCCGCACGCCGAGGGCCGCAGCGTCCCCCACATGCAGGAGAGAGCAGGTCTCCGGGCTCCGAGAAAGGGGGGGGGGGACCACGGCGGACAAAACCGCATTGTGTGCGGATTTAAAAAGGGGGCTTACGGCGCCCCGAGAAAGAACTTTTTCATATAAAAAATAAAGAGGAATGAATCTGCCTGCTGATTCAGGCTCAGTGGGGCGAAGATGCTCGCTACGTCCTCCCTCGCAGAAAGGGAAAACGCGGCGGAGAGAATGAGATGAAATCCGAGGCAAACGACACCCGAGAGCTTCACACAACTGACAGCAGCACAATAGGACAGGGAGGGAGACAGCGATCCATACACAGACGGGCAGATATCTCAAAGGACAGCGGGATATGAATAGGACAGACAGACAAAAGGAGGGCACACAGATATGGACAGCTGAATAGGTTTAAGTAAAAACAGACAGACGTTAAAATAGATGCTATGACCAGTTTTAAGACAGCCCTGACCAGACAGACAGATGGACAAAAAAATAATAATAATAATAATCACAGGATTTACCATGTGGGTAACATCAGTCAACCCTGTCCAGGGCTGGAATATAATCTAGAACACTTATTGTGAAAATTATAATCTGAACACTGTTACGAAAGCGCTAATGACAGGGAAAGTGTAAGCAGGAGAGACGTAATCTGAACGTGACACGGCGGCTGTTTGTCGGGCTGGACCAGGATGACTCCGCCCCCAACACGCGACTCCGAGCCGACGGCGCACGTCACCGTGTCCCACGGCCGATCCCCCGCGGTCACGTTCACCGTGTTTTCTTTGGCCTTTAGGGGGAGCCGCTCCCAGAGTGAATGCCTTTCTTGTCCTTTTTTTTGCGGTGGACCAGGGTATCGGGGCTCCTGGTCCTGCCGCCCCAGCAGCAGAGAGTAGACATTTTCCATTCTGTCAGTGCAAGCACACAGGCTCCTTCCCAGCTCAGCCCCACTTCATTAAATGACTTCAGACTCTTGGCAGGGGCAGTGGGAAAAGTCTATATTAACTGTGTGCGAGAATCGCCGGGCAGCCAACAAAGGCCGGGGTTGTTCCTGCGTGCCGCCCGTCAAGCGGGGATTTTCGGGACC
Organism: Megalops cyprinoides; assembly: GCF_013368585.1. Classification (NCBI taxonomy): domain Eukaryota; kingdom Metazoa; phylum Chordata; class Actinopteri; order Elopiformes; family Megalopidae; genus Megalops; species Megalops cyprinoides. Next base: position 17,152,993 of record NC_050605.1, read on the forward strand.
CCGTTTGGGGGCTGTGTGAGCCCTCCTCCGCGGGCAGCTCTCTTTTTGACCCCCACACACCTCCGTCAGACTCCTTCGCCGGCTCCAACATGGAACACATCCCCAGAGATGAAACTCCACAAGGTGACTTTATGAAACGCCTGTGTTTGTAGTTTGAGGCGCTGACATCATGCGTCATACTAGAGCTGTTGTGCTTTTATTTACTGGACATTTTGCATGTTGAATGCAAGTAATATGCATGTGGAGAACTTGGCGAAGAATCGACCCATTTACTCAGCTTATTTAGTGGATTAGCTCACCAGCGAACAGAGCAAAGAGCCTGTTTTAAGACCCCGAACCCTTCTGAACTCTGTTTAAGACCGGCAGCTGGAACATCGAACGCTCTTGTTTTGTTTTATAGGTCGCCTATTCCATGGCGAACTGCTTCTCATAAGAACACCTCCAAGACAAATCTGTTTCTCTCACTTTCTTTCCCGCTAAGAACAACAACGTTATTAAACTACATGAAAGGTTCTGCTCGAAAGCAACAATGGAACACAACTAATGGCTTGGTGGTCATTTCAGATGAGATGTTCCGATTACAAAAATGTTGACAGAGATGGCTAATCATGACAAAATAAAACGTGTTCATAATGACACAGTATTGTTGGTAGTGACGCAATTTCCCAGCTGTCCAGCCATTGGTTAGATTTTTTGCGGTTTCAGCCCAGATACGTTTCAACATGTTGTATACGTGCCAAGAAGCTGATCTGTCAGAATGATCTCATCCTAAAAGGCTGTTCTGCTACAGTGATAGACCAAGATAGGGCCAGTTCCTTTCAGGTGGGCAGCGCAAGCTCCTTATTGCTATAATGCGATTCCAAAAGGTGAGCGGAGGATGTCATTATAAAGAGACCAATAATACCAGGTCAGAGAGAGCCTTGGATGATTCCCTCATAACAGACATCCACATCGTGTCATCTGCATATGCTGGCCACAGGAACTTCAGAACACAATCAGAATGGAGTTTCCACATGTCTGAAATGCTGCAACCAATCACAGGCTAGATGCCTTTTAATAACACCCTGCTTTAGTTCAGCTGCAATTGAGGCTTTTGCTATGAAAATGAACTCCTTTTCTGATACCACCTTCTATCTCTCTGTCCCTCTTTGAGCTGTGCTGCTAGATGTTATATGTCCACCTCCAGCACCTAGAGAGCATTGCAGTTCTGAGAAGACCCAGCGAGTCAGAAAGTTCTGCTCAGTCTCTGCTTGCAGGATCCCAGAGAGCTCTCCTGAGTTAGGGATCCAGCACTGCCTGTAGGGTCCCAGTCTGCCTTACGGTTCCCACACATTGAGCAGCCTGGTAGTCAGCGCACACACACACGCACACACATGCGCGCGCACACACGCACATACTTGCATGCACACAAACACACGCGCACACACACACACATACACAAGCACAAAGACAGATGTATGCACACAGGCACACACAAACTTACACATACGCACACACAAACCTACACATACACACGCACACTCATACACCCACGAATGGAAACGCTCCCAGCATTACGAGACAGATTTCCACATTACAAATGCAGACAGAGGGAGAGAGGAGAGTTTTTTTAAAAAACAGCCAAAATACGTGCGCTGCTGAAAACTCCAGCTGACGAGCCGCCCTGCCCATGACCCTTCCCAATCAACTCAATTTATTTGTCCTAATTACGCAAAGTCGAGCCGAAAACGCCGTACCTAATTAAACGATTCATCTTCCTGTGTCGGGGACAAAAGAAGAAAGGCCAATTACCCACAGGAAAGGTAGCGCTCCCTGACACCCCCCCCCCCCCCCCAACCCAAGCGCGGGAACATGAGGGGTCCGCCGGAGAGGGTTAACACAAAGCGCCTCCGCACACACAGAGCTCTACTGTGTGGGATCACCGGGAGAAACAATCCCAGCTCCCTGTTCTGTTTACCCAGTCTGGTGGAGGAGCCCTTTGAATAAGGCTGCTTCACGCCGGCTCCAGCCTCTGTTTATGTAGACATTGTGGACTAATTTCAAGCCCTGAGCCGTGCGGTATTTTTTCGCCCGTTTCGGCTGAGGACGTATACATTTTTCAGACCCCCCCCCCCATTCCTGAGCTGTGTGAGCCGAGCCAGCCGCAGGGATCCCCTCCTCTCCCCCCCCATCTTAACCTGGGCCGTGGACCCACACAGGGGGATTCAGATCAAACCATGCTCTTTTAAATAAACCGCATGCTGTTGTTCTGCAGTGATTTGTAGGTCAAAACGTTGACCAGTTAATTTTCCTCATCCCCTTTTATTTTATACGGACAATTTGCGGACATTATGTTGAGTGTTTATATTTTGGTAATGGTACCCTTACTCCTGATCTCCTCCGGTTGTTGAACTGGCTCATAATGGTCGTGCTGCATGTTGAGAGATTTTGCATTTAGATTAGAGAAATTAGGCTGCAATTTGTCAAACAGCGGAATTATAACGCGTGGGAATAATCCAGAGGGGTAGTTTAAGGAGGGCCGAGGAAGACCTCAGACTGCAGCCATCGGTTAGGAGGTGACAAATTCAGCAGGGAGAATCTGAGCTCGTAAGACCGGTCTGAGAGGAGCGACCCAGCACTGTGTGTGTGTGCTGGAGCAGTTCTGATCCACGCGCTGGCTGCCCAGCTCATAAATCAACAACCAGCAGCCAGATTCTCACAGAGGCACCAGCGCCGGTCCTGCGGTACACCTAGCGGCCCTTTGCTGAATCGCTGCAGCGGGCACTGCCCCACCCATGCCCAGGCCCTACCTCACTGTACGCTGCTCCTCAGAGGGGGCTTGTATCTGCCACAGTGTAGCATAGCGGAAAGAAGCAGGGCTCGTAACCAAAAGGTTGCTGGTTCGATTCCCCGCTAGAGCACTGCTGCTGTACCCTTGGGCCAGGCACCTAACCCAGAATTGCCTCAGTAAATATCCAGCTGTAGAAATGGATAATGTGCAAAAACTGTAACGTATGTAAGCCTCCCTGGCTAAGAGCATCTGCTAAATGCCAATAATGTATATGCCGGGAACCCTACACTTACACCACACAATCAGCAACATATAGAGCATCAGGCTCAATCTTCATTCTCTTACTCCCCCCCCCCCCAGTTCCTGTATCCACCTCCCACAGACCCTCACTCAGCCAGCTCACTTGTCCTTCACATAATAAGAAATGGCTACCGATTACTCCCTGCTTTTCACCGCTCATCTTGTGCATATATCATCTCAGTTTAGGACACGGTTATCACCAGGCATGCTGTCAGGTCCAACACCCAGCTGTTTAGGGAAGCAGCCTCCTATGCAGGTCTCTGCATCCCTAGGTAATCGCCATGTCTGGGAGCCCAGAAGAGTGTCACACCAGGTTTTCCTGAGAGCTAATCTTCCAGTGTCAGTCCTGAGGTCAGGAGGGCCTCCACAGGCCATAAGGTTAACTTCAAAAGGCACAGTGGGGTGCGCTTTCCTTGGGGTGTCTTCAATTCGGGTTTGTTACCCTTTTTTAATCATCGATTCATCCTGACACATCCCGCATTGTTGGAGCCCCTCAGGGTTCAGTGGACAAGTCGACCCAGATACAGGAGGAAGTCACAGGACCAAAGCAAAGGCAGCCATTCACTGAGCCAGAGGGCCTTTTCTAATGACGGTTGAAAGAATGCATGATGGTCAGAGATGACAGTGCCCTCAATCCATGCTGCTTACCTATCTCTACAGAGAAAAAGAGACAACAACAAAAAGGAAACATCTATCCACAAGCAAGCATTTCCAGTCAAAAGAGAGCAGTTCTACTAAACCAAGCCCCTAAATATTAAAACCACCATGAATCATCTCCGACCTCCTGAGAAGCCAAGAAGAGGTAGTGTGCTATGTTTATGATCGAAGATGCAATTTTACAAAATATTCACACAACAGAGGAAGTCATCTTTGGACCCAAGGAAATTGAAAAGCAGATAAAAATATCTTAAATGTAGAGTGAATAGTGGCAATAAAAGGGACCGCATCTGAGCAAAGTCTTGTAGGACAATGCAGCCCACCAGGAGTCAGCGCTTGGGCCTCTGCACTTCCTTATTTATGTGGATGACTTTGACATGAACACGTATAAGAATGATTTCATAGATTATACCGATGTCAATTTGCAAATGGCACAAAACCGGGAGGTGAAGACTGAAAGTCTGGACTGGAAGTATAGATGCTGCTAAAATATTTGAAGGATAATTAAGCAGAATCCAGAGAATGATGAAGACTTAAATTTAAGGTGACTAAATATATAGCTCAACGTCTGAGTTATTTTATAAGGGCCCCGTGTGCGTACACAATATAAAAACAGGCTCGGGTGTAACAGTAGGCCCAGGTCCATCTAGATTTAGAAACTGCACGGAAGCAGGAGGAACGGCAAATAGGATTTTGCAATAAACTGTGAGAAGTACAAAGAGTATTAAAGAAAGGAGGACATATAGATATTATACAGTGTCCTCATCAGATAACGTTTAGAGTACCGTGTTCGTTTTTAGGCACAATTATAGGAAGGACATAGAAGCTCTTGAAAAAGTGGCTAAGGAGTTTTTTGGTATCTTTTTTAAGTGACTTTCAGAGGCTATTTCAAGTTCATTTCTGCCAGCCTAATGAGAGGACACAGGTGTAAACTAGTTACCGTACATCAGTTCACACTGATACTATATTGACACTATACTATATTGACACACTTATTTTTCACACCACGACCTATTAATGCACTTACCAGTACTTGTAGAGGAAGCAGGGAACATCAGAATTCCACACCAGGCTTGACGCGGTACTAAACAGACTAGAGGCTATAGGCAAAATAACAAACCAGCCTAGGCTCATTAGCCTGCTCTCAAACCAGTCTTTATGTTTCAAGATGTGTAAGCTACCTCTCATTCACTGCAGTAAATGCACTTTCATTAAAAAGTGTTATTCATAATTAATGTTCGAAGTCTTCCAGGGAACATACAGTTGGTAATGTAACAGTAGGTAATCTAAGATGAAAGGACTGACATCAAAGATGTAAAGTTGTTGGCGGGATGTTGGTTTTTTCTTTCAGATGATCATTCCCCTTTGGTGACGATAATATCTCTAATTAACCCTACCAACCAAATGACACTAATTCGCAAGAAGTCACTGACGTTTTTTCCAGCAGTTTGAGGTCAATGTTAACACTGTAGGCTGAAATGATTCACTGGCCTTTCTGCAGGATTTCCCCACCCGAACCATATCTGATCCTATACAACCCCTCCCAAACCCTCTGCCTTACTGGGCATTTTGGATATTTCAATAACACCACCTCTGCATGCGTGCACACACACACACACCATTTGGTTTGTTTGATCAATATCTACCACTGATTTGTCACATTTGTGACCAAGTGAGGTACTCCTTTGTGTGTGCGTGTGTGTGTGTGTGTGTGTGTGTGTATGTATGTGTGTGTGTGTGTGTGTGTGTGTATGTGTGTGTGTGCGTGTGTGTGTGTGTGCGTGTGTGTATGTGTGTGTGTGTGTGTATGTATGTGTGTGTGTATGTGTGTGTGTGTGTGTGTGTGTGTGAAGTGCAGGCCATGCATCTTCTCACTCAAAGACATCACAGCCTGCTCTGCCCTGCCTGGTCTCAGAGCCACACTGAGTTAAATGTTGTATCTTTGCTGCCATCCAGTGGAGTGAAATAGACATGGCAAACAGAACAGATTTACGCTTGCACTCAAATTAATTCAATTAACTGACTTAAAATATATAATATGCACATCTACATCACGCTGAAAACTTTAACATAATAAACTTTTGCACAAAATGTAAGAAAATTTCCAGCTTTGCATTATGTAAAATGTTCACCGGTCATTGTTTTTGTTCCTCAAATAACTGAAGGAAAAACATTTTTTTTTCTTTGTTATACAAAATCTCCTTGTGATATGGGAGGTAGCCCCATAGCAGTTATTTCAAATGTTTGCCATAAGGTAAGCAAATAGGGTTAAAATTAAGATCTAATTTACAAAACAACATTCACAAAGATAATCATTCATTAATGTCATACTTTTGAAAGTGAACTTTTTACAGCATAACAGCATTTTGATGTGCTTATATCAAGATTAATATTTTTGCAATTGTCACGTTTTGAGAGCCATGTATTTCAGAGAGACAATGATATTACCTTTTCATCATTAGCAACATAGGTCCTTTAGTTCCTCTTTTTGCTCCCTGAATATCATGGTGTCGATATGTTGGCAATTACAGAGGAGTTTCAACTGCCATTATCAGTATTATTAGCGTTTACTTTCGGCTATGTAAAAAATGGCTTATAAATTACAATAACATTCTTACAAGAAAGCTGATGGCTGAGAAGCAGCATGCAGGTTACTGCAGAAACACCACATGGATAACACACATCAAAAGCAGGTCTTAGTGACCTGTACATAAAGCCATTCATCCATTTTCAACAACTGCATTACAACCTTTAGAATTGAGGTAAAAGCATACATGCAGAAGGCAAAAGGTATGGGTTTAGGGGCACACACACACACACGCACGCACACACACACGCACACACCCTACAAGTAGTACTACATGCACACACATACTCATATGCACACGCTCCTTGAAATATCAACTACCAAAAAAAAAAAAAACAAGAAATAAATATAAAAGATAATTAGAAGCTAAGCATTCTAAATTTAAATCTAATTTATTTTATATTTTTGACTTTAGCAGGTTAAACTAATCCAATTAAATAACTTAAATTTATTCAAAGGTTAATGCTAATTTGATGCCATTTACCAACGTTTTGGAAAACTAAAACTAAGGTCAAGCTTCTGAAAGTTCAACAACTTCAGATTAATTCTAATATTAATATTTCTACATATGTGTGTTTCTGTATATGTTTGTTTGTGTATTGTGTGTGTGTGTGAGAGAGTGTGTGTATATATGTATATAAAATACATAAAATACACATGGTCCTAAAACATCTGGTGTTGAACCTTCTGTGTAACTGAAAAATATGTAACTTCATTTACATTATACAGCTGAATATATTATTATTATTATTGAGGCAAGACATTAAAACCTTACGAACACTACTCCAAAACAAACGCTGACTGCGAATCTTGCTGTAACCCCTCTTTAACCACCCCTCTGTCATTACATATCAACACCCTTAATTTCATATTCTGCTGAAACCTTTGCCAGTATCCACTGGTATATTCCTATTTTAAAAAGTCTCAAATGGCCATATAGCTGCTGTTTGGATGATGCTTAGTAACAAAAAAACAACATTTATAGGAAAAAACATTTGTTATATATTATTTAGGGGCTTGGTTTAGTAGAACTGCTCTTTTTTGACTGGAAATGCTTGCTTGTGGATAGATATCTCCTTTTTATAGTTTCTTTTTCTATGTAGAGATAGGTAAGATAACAAATCAGAATGAAATGTAACAACCAAGGCAGCATATATGTTCAGAGATGACTGGTGTCACTGAACACAAGCATTTAGCCGTAAATCAGTGGTGTCACTGTGTCTTCTAGCAAACAAACTACCCGGTAATTGTGGATTTGATTTACTTTTAAAAGGTCTGTAATTTAGAAAAAGAAAAATAAGAGTAAGATTTCAACTGTTATTTATAGTTTTATTTATTTACTTGTAAATAAAACACTTGTAAATGTGGAGTAGCAGAACTGTGCTATTTTAAGTTTACTTTCTCTTGTGTGGGGAGTCATAGGAAAACATGATTAGTTCAAGTTCAAAATCTATCTTTGCTGGATGTAGTTAGTGAATTACACTGTATTCAAGATCACACATGCAAATTTTGGTTTCTTTCTCCAATGGAGGATCTCCAAAATAATATCAATAATTCTTCAAGCCATCTGAGATCATATCACATCAACCAAGTGAATTAAATTTATGCATGCATCATGGAGCATCTCATGCATAATAAAGGGTGATCTTGCCTCTTGCTATCCGATCTGCAACTCCCTTAACTACCAGTACTTTGAAATTGGACACACTTCAATTTTCTCACTGCACAATACATCCACTAGATGGCGATATTTCACAAGAACCGCAGCTCCGGCAGTACTGCCAGAACTGAGAGATTTAAAAATGTTTGACGAGATTGACCCTTGTGATTCAAGTACAAGAAATCAAAACTATAGATGTATTCCAAGTGAGAACAATGACATTACTGACTTTAGCTAGTTCCAAGAAGGAACATTTGATTTTCCACTTTAATCATTTAATAAAAGTCACCTGGACCTTGAAAAGAGGTCTTGTACGTCAACATCAGATTGTTCTAACGTATTACGCTCATAACTGTACCAACTCTAGAAGAACAGCAGGAACATGCTGTTCCCTGGTACCATTCCAAAGAGTCATATCATTCTTTTCTCCTCATTTCAAACCTTTATTTAATTTATCTAATTACATTACTCTTCCCTCCACAGTTGCTATCTCTTTTTCAGACTCTTTTCTTCAAGGTTGAAAATTGAAATCAACAGGCTAATTAACCAATGAGCTGCGTAAAACCTAAACCACCCCAGTAACGCCTTCACTTCCAGAAGTCACTCCTAAGCTACAATTACATCACCTGCCACATCTCCAGCCGCTCCAGGCACGAACCACTTGCTGGTTGTTGAGCACAAATCGATGTTTTTACCCTCTGTCGGAAGGTGACGTCATTTACAGGAACAGTCCACCAGGTACAGAAAGTGGCCCTCTCAAAAACAACAGCGCATCTGTTTACACACAAACAAAAGCCCGCCACACCCCTGCACCCCCCTTCTCAAGCTGGGGAAGGTGGGTAAGAGAGCTTGTGGGTTTGCAAACGCCCATTTCTGTATTCAGCCCAACCACAACGCTCCCCATGGGCGGTGGGGAAGGGGGTGGGGGGATGGGGTTTCCACTTAGTTTGCAACCTGCACCTCTCCTCAGAACAACAGCATTCGCTGTCACTTACCAGCAGAGCAGGTGACCGAGAAACTGCCAGCTCATTCAGGGCTGCTGTGCTGTTGTGGTGGAGCCGAACTGGGGTGTGGAAAGTGAGAAGGACAGACAGCACCTTTCAAAACCTACACGTGTTCTGAAAAAAGACCTGATTCGTGCTTACAATTAAATCCCTTATTAGGTATATCACACGTGCACACACGCACACACACACATACACACACAAGCACAAGCACACGTATACAGAGACACACATACACACACATACACAAACACACACATACACTCACAAGCGCAAACAAGCACAAGCACACATATACAGAGACACACATACACAAACATATACAGATTATATGCGTGTGTAAAAAAATGTGTGCACAACGATGAGATTTTAAACAGGGATTTAAATGTGAGTGTTGATCAACACAGGAAGAGACTGGAATTAAACTTCACACTTAAAGGTGTGTGTAACTTTGTGTTCCATCACCAGGTACTCAAATGAGATGAACGCGCTGTCCATAAGGACATCTAAACACCTGGACACTTTCCTGTCACAAACATAAGAAATGATTATCTCTGTCACCGCCAGTCCTTCCTTTCACGACTATAAAAAATGTTATTATTTCCGTCACGGCTGGTCTCATGTTTGCTTGTTTTTAATTCCTGAGTACCACCACTCTGCCCTCTGCTTGTTTGCATACAAGACACCACAGGAAGTTGTGACGTTAGCTACTTTCTGCTGAGTTTCGATACTGCATAACAGCTGCTTGCGAGAATGTGTCACTTCCTGTTCGGGAACACAACATCCCACGCGGGGTATTTTGTGACACAAAAAAATTTCTCTCGTTTTCCCAGTCAGTCCGCTTGACCAGCAACGGAAATTGATCAAATGCATAAAAATCCGATCAATTAGCCTGAGCTTGCATCAGTGTCCACACAGTTCATAAAATACTGAGTGCAATCCAAAGCTATCATTGTGACTTTAATACTCAGAGTGTGATATGATATTCATTTCAGGTTTTGCTGAAATGACAAATTCCTATATTCAAAAGAAAAGCTAAGTGGAAAATCTGACGTTGGCCAAGAGCTTCTGCAGGCAGGTGTCTGTTGTGATCAGACCAATCACGCTTTGAGAGTTCTCCATTGTTATATTTTTTCTTTGCATATTTCACCCTTTTCCACCGATCTGTAAACAGCAGTTGTACATTAGGTCCGTCTCACCACGACACCCTCCGCACTCAGGGCGAATGCAATCTTCTAACACACAGGCTCCCCAATCGCGGCTACTTTTCATACTACAAGTCCCAGATTGCACCAGGGGGCCAAATGAAGGATAGGCATATCTCCTGGACGTCATGGACGTCACCTCAGCAACTCACGGGCAAACGAACCTGTCACAGTTTGATGAGGGAAGCCTGGATGACCTACCCGCCCCTACTCCTGGCGGAACAAAGGCAGTTTGGGCCGCCAGTCACTGACAGCAGGTACGCCCATCACGGCTAGGCTTGAACCCAAGGCGTGCCACCAGCGGCTGCCTTCACTAACCGGGCTCTCTCCATTGCGCAGTGCTAACGCAGGCAAGTGGTATGGGGCAACCTTTCACTGCGACCGCATTTACTCATGTAAGAGTCATCGTACCCTTTTTTAGGCTGGGAACTAAAATATTGGTTGCTGTTTTAGTGGGAAGGAAAGGTGGGCAGTGGTGACAGAGATCGACGCCACACCCGATTGGATTAGGAAGGGATGTCTGAGGTAAACGGGCATCTAAAGGTCTCTAACAACCTCATAAGAGCGGTTTGAAAAATATGATAAACATGTTTTTGGGGTCTGAATGAAGTTATTCAGGGGATGTGTGCGTAATTACTAATGGATGGTGTAGGAGTGAAATTGCAGCCTGCCACGTTATACCAAGCTAACCAGATAGACTATACAGGGTAATGCTTTCTAATTTGTTAGTCATTCAAAATATTTCAATTCTGTTGTCTTCTAATCTTTTCTGCTGTAATTTCATTTGAACATCTTCCTTTTTTTAACCCTTTCACGAACACATCTGTGAGTACCATAAGTAAGTTCCACGTGCATGTAAGTTGATATTATGTTCTTTTAGCAATGAAATGTTCTAGAATTAGCTAGACTCCAAAATGAATTGTATTACACTTTAGGGTAGAGGAATGGTGAAACAGATTTCATGGCTGGGATTTCAGTGTTTCTATGGAGAACTAAAGTAGTAATTTAAGTTAAATATTGTTTTGTCTTCCTCCTATGAAACAATCTGAGGCTGAAGCCCGAGGCTCACTCAGCACTTACAGCTGGCACCGTAAAGTAAAAGAAATGCTTATGCATTGTCTATGATAAAGTGAATTGCTTAGGACTTTCGTGTTTTTTCTTCAGATTTGTTTTGTGAATCTGTACAGTTGGTGAAATTGGGTTATTTTCCCCAGGATGTTCAAGTAGCAACTCCAAACAAGGACCCAGAGAATTACCTTTTTGCGTCAAGTGTCATGTAATGGTCTATTGGGCTACATCAAGAACAAGAACCTATCTATTTCTAATCCTTGCTAACTGGAAGATTTTATGAATACACTTCATTATTACAAATACACTTCCTTTCTATAGTATCTAGTAAGAGTAACAAAACAGGTTTTACAGTAAGTGCAACAGAAGTAAGCATTCAAACATTAAACATACACAAATTAGATATAATACTATACAACACTAAATATCATTATATGCATGTCTATCCTGTGATGCAGTGCAACCCCATGCCACATCAAACCATAGTGAAATTACAGACATCAAATTGTAGTGACCTGATCCTTTTCCACACAGCTAGTTGTTGAGCAGAACAGTGTATTGTAATGCCTGTAGGCCCCTCCTTCGCACTCCCCCCCCCCCCCCCCCCCCAGCCTCACTCTTCCTGACTGCCGCACTGTGAGTTTCTGTTAAGCACAGCTGTCAGCTTCATTTCTCAGAAGCACATTATGTCCTCAACTGCGACAGGTGGCAGCAGCCTCCGAGTGGCCTAAATGAACAACTACAAAGACTGACTCTCTGCCAAATGCGAGCTGAAGGGGACAGAGCAACGGTGTTCAGTCTAGATTCCTCCAGTCTGGTTAAAAAAATAAGGATAAAAAACCGTATTGGGTGGTTAGTTCTTTTGTAGTAGTGGCACCAGAATGGGGTTGACCTGAAACAGCTCAGTCTGCTTTGGTTTTGGTATGCTATGACTGGCTTAGCTGATAGCACTAAGGACCAGCTTCTGCATGGCAATTAGAGGTTCACTTCACACTCCTTCCCCATCAGAGGGTGTCCTCATCCGCCTCTTCCACGTGCACTCTGAGGGTCAGTGAGACTGGGAGGTGTGCATGGCAGCAACACCTATGTATCAGATCAGACCCGCGAACCGCAGTCAGCTCACGGAAAACACCTCGCGCCGACAAAAACATTACTGTACGGGCGGTACTCCTCTTGGAACACGGGGACACACTGTCTCAAAATCCCCCCCCCCCAACCACCACACAGGAAGCTGGCTGTGTACTGCAAACCTCCTTCCCCCTGGTACCCCCCCCACACACACACACACAACGCCCCCCCCAGATGGAGCGCTGAGCGTGCAGCAGTGACAGACGCTGAAACAGCGCCAGCTCTGCCCACATCCTGTGGTACTGCGCTGCGCTTCCACCTACCTGCAGCACCCCGCCGAGCCCCTCCCTCCCGGCAGGTGCGGGGTGACAAACCTTGCTGATCGCCCCCCCCCCCCCCCCCCAACCCTTCCCTTCTCACCTAAACCGCGACAAATGGGCCAAAATCAGAACCCCGAGGACAGAAATCGGGAGTAGGTTTCAGGATAACCAGCTGCAGGGTTTTATGCAAACTCAACAGACCAATGCATCCGCTTGTGACATGTGTCGCAGAGGTGGAAAGTGTGCACTGTGAGAGAAAGTGGAAAAAATAAGCTGATACTATACTGTTCTGTGGAAAAAAAAATGCAGAAAGTGTTCTGAAGCAAAACGGACTCAGACATCAACAACACAATTTGGACAATGTGTAGAGTACATAAAGTAACTGCTGCGGCATCTGTGAAAGCTTATTTTGCCAGTGCATGAATCCTATCTCTTGTCTGCCCTCAAAGAAACCTCACATCAGCGCAAGAACATTGCATAAGCAATCACTCTCCCACTCGCTCTCTCTCTCTCTTTCTCTTTCTCTCACGCTCTCTCTCTATATATATATCTTAGGACAACAAGTGGCAAACAATCCACGGTACACATTATGGCAAAACTGTGCACCACCTCTTAGTAGACCGAAAGACAGGTGGTGTATCTAGTGTACCAACAAAGCAAGAAGCCAAATACAATAATGTGATGGAACTACTGAAGTGTGTCCACTTACTGTGGCAAGGAAATTCTAGCAATGCTTTATGCCATACAATTAAAACTCAAGTACAAACATTTCACTCAATGAACACTGACAGCTCTTTCGACTTTTGAGTGGGGAGGCGTAATACGCAGTATATGAAGACAGAATGAGAAAACTGCTTAACCCTACTGGATATATACACAGCACAGCAATGCAACCCAGTGGGTGTTACAATCAAGACTCCCCTAGAAAAGGTAGAGGGGCTGAGGGGGTCAAAACGGCGAACTTCAAACACAACAGGTTATCTCTTTGAACAGTAAGGATCATTGCATTTACATTGTGTTAATACTTGGTAGTGCAATAATTTTGCATAAAATTACATATCTCCCACTGCTGTTTTACTGCATGCCTTCAAAAGCTTTTTTTTACTCAGAACAAAAATTATTTAGTTATTCTCATTCTTAATTACATATTCATCTGATGCATATTTCTTTGGTGAGGTTTTCCTGGAATGCATGGAGTCATAAAAGTAATTCTACAGTTTTCAATCTGAATCACTATTCACTCTCATCTTAACCACTACATGGTCACAATGAGCTGACGAGAACAGCATTCCAAGCACGGTACTACATCAAAAGCCACTAGCCATAACTTTTTTTTTCCACTATTATTATTCATGGATTTCCTTAGTGTTCATGTCAGTACCTCCCATTCTAAAGTAAATACTGTATGTGCCAACAGTGTCTTACAACCTCATTTGGCACAACGTCTCAGTCAAAGGGGGTGGATGTGAGAAACAATGGTGAGAAATACGCCCTTAACTGGAAAAATATACATGGAAAAAGGGAGAAAAAAAAGCTATTCCTTTCTGCATCCAGTGACAATTAAAGTCAGTAACGTACTATCTGGACCGGCAAACTGAATTGGATAGCAATGAAAAAAACATTAAATGAGCCACTACAAAAGAGATTACGAATTTCCAATGACCAAGCATTTACAAAAAAACATCCAGGTAAATGTATTTAATATACAGTTCCGATATGAATTTCATGTTCCAGCCCTACATTGCCAAAGTAGGTGATACAGGTTATTCACAGAGAAGGGCAATCTGTGTCAGTTTAATTCAGTGCGGTGGTATTTTGACTGGCGTGCACATAGACACGCACTTTGCCAGGCGCAGATTCCGGCAGAGATGCTTAAATCTGCGTCGTTCAAGCAACCCAACAGCACAGAGTGTTATGCCAAGGTATTACACGAACGTCTGCGTTTGTTCCACCGGCTCTCTTTGGCAAGCACCGCCGTTTAATGGATGCGTATACGTTCAATTGAGTCGGAAACAACACATCTGGATATTTCACCGAATACCCTCACCGCACCCAGAAAGTGTACAGCTGTGCTACAAAGAGACCAAACCCTGAAACCCCACCGAAATTCTCGGTTGAAACCCCAGCCGCGCACAATTACTCACAAACCATTCATTGTATTTAATAAACAACGCGATGACATTTTCGCGAGCAAACTCTCAGCGTGGAGGAAGGATTTGTTGGTTTTTTACGAGGCCGTGTCAAGATGTAGCGCAATGGTATAGCTTTCGATATGCAACGGTTAAATGTACTGCCTGGCTGCCTGACAGTTGCGCAAGAGTAGCAAATTGTAGCTTAGGTTAGTTTACGTTTGCCATTGTTCGGAAAGAAATACTCAAGAAGACAAATTACCCCTACCTGCCGCAAGTGCTGTTAATGAACCGAGATAATAGATGACAAAAAGTTGAACTAATTTAGTAAAACAGTCCCACATGACTGTTTAACCTACGCTGCACTATTTTTCAGCGTGGAACGCCTGGGACGTCAGCCAACCTCGTACTTGCGCTCGGGCTCAGGGTAACGATGGAAAAACAGCCAGTTACTGTTATGATCCTTTCGCTTCTTATGCAAGATCATAACGTACAGCAGGATGCAAAAAATGATTGAAGTATCGTACGGTCTTACCCCAGTGCCGCCGTGACGTCCGGGCAATCCTCAGCGTAGATGCTGCATCTGTTAAGGATGTTTTTAGGCAACGTGCAACTCTCTTGTTTACAAAGTTTCTGCCAGAACTCCGATTGGTCACTGCAATGTAAAGACGACGCCCCAAACCTCAGTCACTTTTGGTGAACTTTTATACACTGTGTTAACAAAATCGTGCACTAGATGGCGATCGTTGTCCAGCTCCGACTCACAAAGAGCAATGCACGTACACGCATAAATTGTGCCCCACGTTCTAAAATGCCAGCTTCATCACATTTGCTTTCTGCTTTGCGGTGTGCACGTGTGAAGAGAGCATATTTATAACAACTACGCTTTGACACTAGGCTGAATCTTACCAGATCCAAAGGTTACGGGATTTACTGAATTCGGTGACGTTAAGAACCAGTTCAGTAAAACTACAAGACTAAAGATGGGTGGGTGGGGGAAGGAATTGGCCTTTAGCATGAGTTTAAACCTCACCTTTAAACCATGCTGACCCTGCATTCGATTACAGTTGGAACAGGTGTTCTTAAGATTTTAAATTACCAACAGTCCTTCCAGACTCACAGAGATCAGTGGTCTAGTGATGTAAACCTGAAATTTTACTCTTCTTTCATTTTTACTTCTATATGATTTGAAATTTTCCTGCCTTTTCTTTGGTATGTTCTGTTTATAAATCTGTATAATCCTGCAATATGCATCCGAATCCAATAAATCTCTCACACCCAGACAATTCCTGCATTAAACCAATTACACATCAAGTCCTAGGAAAAGAAACATGTGTGGAATGCAAATATAACCTCTTCTAATGTCATTAATCTGCAAATTTAAGATCAGAATATCAGCTCCTTATATTAAAAAATAATTCATTTAAATGTATGATATCTGCCTATCAGAGTGCATCTCAATAATTGCTTCGCTTTTTTAGTATGACAGACCTATAATTTCACAGACATAATTAACAGGCTTTACCCTTTCAAAGAGCAGAATATTCAGTACTGTGCTCATATGAGCTGAATAGATTACTACTGACTCCATTTATGGAAAATATAAAGAACTACTCGGTGTGTAATGGAAGATGTTCCTATGAGTGACTCTCACAGCCATGATTGTGAGATTAATAAAGTGCATATCACAAGAGAAGATGTAAGGTAAGATGTGAGGACAGAGATCATGTATCATGCAATCCGTGATTAAAAATGATCCATAAACACAACATAACTTCATATGTGGAAGCATGCAAATCAAGTCTTGGGGAATACGTAAGGTTATATGAATAATGCAAAATCTCTACATGTACGTTCAATTTACAGGCAGATGTTTCACTTGAAAAACAAGGATTCCTGCTGATGTAGGAAAACAACGCTGGATAAATGGTGGTTTCCATGGATACTGAAACCTGTTCAGATTGCATTGTATCAATAATAAAATCCCCACACCATGTTTTCCATTGTCCCTTTAGATGAACTGAGCTTTGTCTGGAAAGTTCAACGACATGTGGAAAATGTATCCTGGTATTTTATATAGCATATTACTCAGAAGAAGGGAGAGCTGTAGTCCACCAAATTGGTATTCACACTGTGGGAGTCACTTGATTAATGTAATATTATCTGTAATTTAATCATGATCTTAAACTATCAAGTGGACCTTTTGAATGGCATCACAAGCACGGTTGCAGTCCTGAATTATCCTGTTCATGAATGATGGCTGCCATATACTGTACACACATTTATGTTTTATAATATACCCATAATGGCAAATTAACACATTTATTTGGTGAAAGTGCCTGAATTTTTTTATAAACCATGAAAAGCTCTCTAGAGGTCCAATATAATGTAGACACAAGCAGGTGTGGAAGATCCTATGTATTTAAAATGCATTGTAGCTACATAGAAATTTAGGCCTGTCTGTGGTACATCATAATTTATTTTTTTAGCACTTATTTTATACGTACAAAAACTTACACCTTGAGTAGATAGTGTGTTAAATTACCATTTTGAATATAAAACCTGCTCAACTGACTTTTGCAGATATATTTGCCTTTTTGAACACTTCAGGCTCTGCATACCCCCTTTGTTTATGATGGGTAATATAACAGTAGCTCTTCTACCCCAACTGCTTTCAGTATCAAGCTGCACGGTTTTGCGATTCAAAATCACTCAGTGACTCCATGAAGACTGGATGTGAAGCATTGCATTTTCATCACTTATCCTCGTGTCTTAAGGTTGTGTCAACATATGAACATAATGTGGTAAAGTAATGAGAACACTCAGCTCACCTTAGCTCATCATTGCCAGTCATTTAAGGTGCATGTATCACAGCATACAGTTTGGTCTGAAAGGGTGCAAGGGTCTCTGAATCCATTACAAATCCCAGGAGGTCATTTCATGCATGTATAACTCTGTCTGTGAGGAATTGCTTCCTGGTGTCAGAGTGAGACTTCTTTAAACTTTTTTCCACCTGTGCCATCTTCCATCTGTGGAGATCGTCTATATCTTTTTCATGATGTGGTGACCACAGCTGAACACAGCACTCCAAATGCGGTCTGATCAACGCAGATACGTTAAATATGGTCTCATTTCACTTTCACAGGCTTTGTCTGTGTAACAGCACATTGGAAATTTAGGTCTTTTACGTGGATTTAGTAAAAATCAGACCTGTGTCATCATTAATAAGTGTACATCTATTGATCCCAGTATTGGAAAAAGCGGCACAAAGAGAAAAGGTCTCCACAACTACATGGCTATTTAAGCAACATGAGTGAAATGCTATCAGGGCATCCAGACAAAAAAAAATGGCTCACCCAGAAAACTTCAGTCAGGACTGATTAGCAGGACTGTTAATAAACAGTATCACTCAGGGTAAGAAAAAACACAGGTGTTTATTCTAGGTTAGATAGTTAGAGACTTCAAGCAGCAAGACTTGTGCAACTGGCACGTTCTGCATTTTTGGCCCAGCAAATACGCCAATGCTGGCCCACTCTGGTCTTTCTGTGGGCCCATTTGGGCCAAGATAGTAGGCCATGGAAAGTGTGTCATCAGTTTTGAAAATACACATGTTGACCCAATAAATATAAAACACGAGGCCCACTATTTAAATAAAAATGAATGGCATTTTACTTCAGGGGAAACATGCTTCATTTTTCGTTTTGGATTAGGAGGAAACGGAGAAAACACAAAATATGCATAACATCAAAACAAGAGTATTAGCTAATTTTGAAATTAAAATAATTTTATTCTCTTCATCACTTGACGAAGCAGATCATACTCCTGACATGAAGGGATTTCAGTTAACCTGCAAATTTAGTGTGGTTGGCAAACTAGCTACTCTGTTCTGAAAAGATTCATTCTCAGGCTAGTAGCAATACAGTATTATGTTCATCATGTCCATAATGGAAAGCTGATAAACTTCCTTATTAATGTTAAAAATGTATGCCTTAGTAAGATTCCTTGTTAGTAAACTATCCAAGAGATTGTTGTATCATTAAATTAAGCTTGCTAACTTGCTAATGTCACTGGACCATAGGGGTCACTGCCATGGTCCTGCTGTTGGCAGGCCACACAGAGTCCCATCTCTAGCTTGCATGGGCCCCACACAGGACCAGTACTGTTTGCTGAGGTTTTTCACACTTCAGCACAACCACAGACAGCCCACTAGTGAAATGTGCTAGTCAGACAGTGTAGATGTGATATCCGTGGCGACAGCGGCTCATTAAGAGTAAAAAGGAATTCTGTTAGAGACCTGTCATGACAAGCAACGAGAGAGGCCCTACATGGGGCATAATAAATGAGAGATACTACACAGTCACTTTCATTTATGTTGCATTGCATTACATCAAAATACAGTCTTATTCACTCATGGAGGAAATTATCTGGTGTCAGCACCATGATCTGCACGCACGCACACACACACACACACACACACTCATCATGCAAACAAGGAAAAACACACTTTCTTTAAAATTCAAATCACTAAGAGATGGTACTCATAGTCCCCATGTCCCCTGCAAGGCATGCATTGCCATAGCATACACTGCATCACAGATTAATGCTTTAGCTCGGGGATGGCGACATCTCCGAAGGCCCCAGAAACCAGTCAAGCTATGTGTGGGCAACCAATTCGTATTCATCACATCCATCCAACCGCCACACACAGGCTCCATTGAACTGGGGTGAGAAAGGTAGTTATTCAAACTGGGGATTACTAAAGTTACTGGCAAAATGTTTCGCTGTACGTAAATGAAAGTACATTTCTATCAGGTTTCTATGTCCCATGTATTCATATTCATGTACGAATATGTACTCACAGCTAATAATTTTACAACGTGTGGAGGAAGCTAAAGGAGGCTAAAACTAGGGACTAACCCAATGCCCGTGTTAAGAGTCAGGCACGAAAAGGGGGAATTCTACGCCAGTTTTGCCCGACAGCGTACTGCAACATTTTACATTTTAGTCACTGTCGTTGAGGGTGAGCATGGGGGACTGCCACCACTCTGTGTCAACTTGCATCACATCAAATCCATTTGTAGGTCAATGATCATCACTCGACGTGTTCCGCTGCACATTTTGCATCACCCCTAAATGGTTACGCTGATGAAACGCCGAGCTGTATAATAACAGAAGCCTTATCGTGTATAAAATTGAATGTTTTACAAATTGCAACAATATTTGCGTTGCGACCAATTCATTATTTTCATTGTGTTCAAAAAATTAACTGTTTAACATTGCTTGACTGTTAGCGGCGATTCAATTTTATATCGTATTTTTACACTTACATACTAATATCGTTTATTATAGTAATTTATGCATATAAGCCATGTGTGAATGTCATATTAGTATTGCACTGTTGATGATGATGATGATGATGATGATGATTGTGATGATGATGACATATTGTGACAAAGAGGTCAGAATTAGGCAGTATGGTAAAGGAACTAATTTTGCACTCAGAAAGTTGAAGGCTTCATTCCCAACTGGGACACCGCTTTTGCATACAAAGCCCAGAGTCTGAACCTCAGCTGTTTTGCTGAATAATGAACAGAATAATCTACATCTACATATACCTTGTTTTTGGTCTTCAAATGTACGTAAGGCTTTCCATCATTAGTGTTATCATAATTCATTCCCACACGTAGCAACATATTTTAATATCAGTCCGTATTCCAACGCAGCAACCGAATGGAACGGAAGAATTTGGTTTAGGTTGACGTCAAGTCCCGGCTTGCCCGAACATGGTGCGCTCCCTGTTTTCGTGCCCGATCGGTTTTTTCCCTCGGCTGTTTCCGCCGTATGTTAAACGGAATCCCCGCCCCACTTGATTCCTGCGTTGTTTGGGGACAGGAGGAAGATGGCGGCGGCCCCGCTGTACTGTGTCTGCCGGCAGCCCTACGATGTGAGCCGGTTTATGATTGAATGCGACATTTGCAAGGACTGGTTTCACGGCAGGTATGGAGATAACTTATTCCCTGTCAACATATCTGAGAATAACAAAGGAGCATGAATCCGTGCCACAGTAATTTGTTTCGGGAAACTCGGGGGGCACTGCGATGTCAATTGCGGATCGTTGAGTAGCTAGCTAGCAAGGGGTATTCGTGTCTTTATTGTCATTATTTAGCTGGCTAGCAACCCCCTAGCTAACGTTATATGATTGTCACAGCATAAGCGACATAAACGTCCAGCTTCATTTCACAATTTTATTTTGTCGTTTGTTTCCGTCCTTGTTTTCTTTTAATAAGTTGACCCGCTATCTCGTTTTCCCTTTTTTATCCCTTGGGTTTATCGCCTCAATCAGCTGGGCAAACGGAATAGCCGCATTCTTGGAGTACGGCTGGCTAGCGATAGCTGGAAAGCAAGCTGGTTGTTGCCTAGCCAGCTGGCTAATTTCAAAGAGAGAAGTTGTTACACAGCTACTTTGAGTCAGTTCGGGGTCGTTATTGATTTACCAACAACATTTTGCTGGACAGACGCACGTCGATGATTAGCTGGACGGTCAACTAAGTCTGTCATATCAGTTGAAACAATTACATTGTAATTACTTGTTTGGTTACAATTTGTGTGTCGGTCTCGGTGCTGTCAGTGTGTTTAGACGCATTTTTCAGAGTTTATGTTGATGAACGCAGAACCGTCTTATTCGCTGCGGCAATATCTTGCTGGCTAGCTACCAAAAATAACTGCGTTTAATTGAGAAATCGGAACGATCGTCGTGAGATAGTGAAGTATCTCACCAGCCAGCGCGATCCTACCACTTAGTTAATGATAGCTATACTAGACTAGCTATACTGCTATACTCGTTTGTGAATGTCCCACGCTTCCCAATCGGTTTTGAGAAGTTTCTTTATTGACTTTGGGAAATCGTCACCGGTTTATCTAACCGGCTAGATTTTTTAAGCAGCTAGTGAGCGTTAGCTGTATCACTAATGATTTGAACTCAATATCTACTAGTTTGCCATCGTTCTTTGAAGAATACAGGGGCTTCTTGGTTCATGCTGCCCTCCCTGTAGAGATTACGCAAGGCAAGGGAACGGAGTGGGCTAACTTAGCTAACGTTGGCTAGATAGCGATTTCATGGCTTGAGCTCTCGGAGTTTCATAGCTAGACTAGATAATGTCACAAAACCGTCAGTATGTGAAACGTTAACCGATTAACTTGGTTGCTGGCCGGGTAGCGGTACTGATACATACAGAATGTATAGAGCTACGGAGCTGACTAGCCAACTTGCATGGTACCTATAGACTTGACCAGATGGTTAGCGAGCTAACTAACAATTAGTCAGCCAGCATTACTAGATAGCGACAGTTCCTTAGTTTTTAGATCAGGGACAACGGTGTTATTTTGTACAAGAAAAACGTGAATGCGGTATGTCTGTATGAGGATTTAAGGGGGAACTAGCTAAACAAAGACGTCCGCAGTTTGGAGGGTGAGAGATTACCTAGCTAGTTGCTTGCTGCTTCTGTCGTCTCCCGAGTGTGTGAGAGATCGTTATTTAAGTTTCGTTTAACGGTTAACTACCCAAATAGAGCCAAAGTTTAAATCAACTCAACCACGAGGACGGAGAAAACAGACGATTGTTGTGATTGTTGGGCCTTTGATTGACATTCGTGGTTGGACATTTAAATACCCCCCCTTTAACAAAAATAGACACATGTCGAGAGCCACTGCCATCTAGCGGTGGAATTTAGATTGGTCTTTTAAAGGGAACATCGTGTCTCTGGGAAAAACGCAATGTCTGAACTTTCTCTCAGCCGGGAAAGCCCAGTCTGTCAATGCTTATGACAGCTTTTCCCTCACCTGTCTAAAATATAGGCAGTTGTATCACCTCGTGGCCTGTATGCATCAGGCCGAATTCATAACATATCACACCAAAATCTTACCTGATTCAAATTAGGTTTTAGTAGAATCATTACCTTAACATGTGCCAGCAGGTCATGGGGGCTGAGGTTAATTTTGTGCCGTTATGGGTTTTCACATTTCAGTTTTTACAGACGCAACTCGAGTCAGTAACCCGTTATAACCAGATGTATTTTGTTCCTTGTCAGACCTTTTACTTGCCTCTTTCTGAAAATGTCCAGTGCCTTTTTGCTTCTCCTTCATTCCTTATTTATGCTGTCCAACAGCTGCTCCTCATATCTTTTATGTTTGCTGTAAAATTGTGTCACTGTTCTTTTAAAAGATTCTGTGACTTTATTTACGACAAGAACACTTCACTCTGTGAGTCTGTATTTTTATAGGTTAAAATGTAGTAGCAGAGACTTCTGAAATATTTTTTGGCTGCATGCGTTTTCGCTTAAATGGTATTTATGGTTATTGCTGTTATTGATCTGTGAGTACAGATGGATGGTATGATATTCCTCATGCCTATATCACCACCTTATTGAACCTTCTGATCTGGTTTCACAGAGCCTGGGCTGAATAATATCAACAACCACAGGATAATTTGTGTTGATAGAACAGTGAATATGCTGTTATGGCCAATAAGGGGGAAACAGGACACAGGCATGTGCTGTATGCAAGAGACAGAAATGAGAGATGTTGGTTGGTTCCTTGGTCTCCTGCTTCAGATGGTTTGCATCATTACTGATGTTTTGTACAGTCGTTCTGTACATAGTGATACCATACCTCAGAGGGCCCAGTCAGGGTTTGGGCCTTATCATAGTATAGAGACTCCTTTGGTGAGTTTGATACACTTATTTGCAGATATTAATATGCCGCATCTGTTTTAGTCCTTTCAGGTGTTGAGATTTGGACCATATTGTTTGATTATTTTAACAGTGTTTAGGCATGTCTTGAACGATGTTGGAATGGTGTCTTGATAACAGGCAGTACCTCATGTCAAGGGGAGTCCGCTTCAAAAAGAGCTGGTATTATTTGAGGTGTCACGCAGGGTTCTCTTAAGAGTTCTGTACTGTATTCTTTTCTGATGCTGAAAGAGTTTTGAAGAGGATTGTAGCAATGGCCTATTCTCATGTTTTATAAGACTGCTATTAGGGGTTTACACCAAAACAACAAGGTCCCAGTATCTCTCCAGTACAATTACAGTCCCCTTTGTATTTAGCGAAGATGCTTTGATGAAGATCTTAAGCTGGGAATGCATACACCTGTCAGTCGGGTAAAAGCACTGGAGGCAGACCATCACCTGTATCACTGCCGTGTATCCCACGCATAATCTGTAGTCGCCTGCTGCTGATGGCCATCATTCCTGATTTAACGCAGAATCACCATCAAACAGCAGTGAGAGCATTTATCAAAGATTGCCAGCTCACCCTGACAGACTGCCAGCAGAGCAGGTGTGTGAATCCCCAGCTTTACATGCTAGCACGTCCACTGAGGTCAGCTGATAGCAGCTTTATCTCTTTCCCAGAAGTGCATTTCAAGAGTAGAGTTAGAGGTTTTGTTACAGTGCGCTGAGACTCTGGAATTAATTACCACGTTTTGTCAGAGAACCACCACCACTGAATGCTGTAATAGTTCATGCCTCTGGTTGTTTTATGTGTTGATTGTTTTTGGTATTAACTTATAAATTTTTAAGGATCCGTATAAACTGTCTCTGTTCTTTTTATGTGAACAGCTTTTCAGTACGTTTCCCATCGTAAAGTCAGCTTTCTTTATTTATTGCCTGATAACTTGCGTCATTTGCGTAACTAATTCTCATAATTAGTTTTAATATCGTAAGAGGTGCTCTGTTCAGACTAGCAAGCCATTTGACGGGCCCTTGGGCGCACTGTTTGGGGCATTCGCTCGAGCCCTTTCTCTCCTCCAGAAGTGAGTCCCGGCACATGGTGCCGGCCCGGCTCTCGCCGGTGAGTCACGGCACACTGTGTTCACTCTGGGTATGGCTCATCTGTAACCGTTTGGAAACACCACATCTCGCTCGTGTGGAAACGGCACAGCCTCTTATGTAACTTCTCTCGGCTGCCAAGAACTCTGTGCCGGGAATGACAGGATGTTGCGCTGCGTCATCGGCTAAAACAAGAAGGGAGAAGGAGCTGAACTTTCCCGGGCTGACAGCTTTGAATCGGTTCTGCTTGTGTGGCCCATGGTGCTGCGCTTGCCCGTCGGTGCTGCCGGGAAGAGGGAAGCGGCTCCGGCTCGGCCGCTCGCTGTTTAGCGGAAAGCAGAAGTGTTCAAGCGCTCCTGCCGGCTCTTCTGCAAGTGTCAGAGTGACAGGAAACAGAATTCAGTCCCTGCACTCCCCGGGCTCATAGAGGACCGTGGGCTCTTCTAGTTTGAAAAAAAGGGAAGAGAGTTTCCTGCTTTTGTGTGTGTGTGTGTGTACGTGTGTGTGTGTGCGTGGGTGCGTGTGGACTCATGTAAGTGTGCTTCTGTGCATGTCTGCCAGGTGCATGGGTGTGTGTGTGTGTGTGTGTGTGTGTGTGTGTGAGAGAGTGTGTGTTTGTGTGAGAGAGTGAGTGTGCGTGCATGCACAGATGTGGGTGTATGTATTTGTCCGTGCACGTGTACATGTTCCAGTGTGAGTGTCTGCCAGGTATGTGTGTGTGTGTGTGTGTGTGTGTGTGTGTGTGTGTGTGTGTGTGTGTGTGTGTGTGTGTTTGACTGCATTTGTGTGTTGAGGCTGTTGTAACAAAGGGTGTGGGGTTTGCGTGCCCCCCCACCCCCTCGCCCCCGGGCCCGGATGCATCCCTGGCACGGCGGGTCACGTGGTGCGTGCATCCCCTCTGCTCCGCGTATGTTTCGCAGCCTCACAGTGTTAGTTTTCCCCCATTGTCGGGAGCGCTCCGCTCGTCTGAAGCGCTGCCTGCCACCAATGGGATTAAGCTGTCTAGCCAGCCGGTGGGATGCATGATTATCAGGCGGTGAGCACAGGCCAGTTAGGGAGCTGGGGGGAACTGCAGGGGGGGAGAACACAGGGGATTAGAGGCCTCTTTTCAGTTCCTGCCAAACCTTACAGTTAAGCCGGTCTCCGTCCGCGCCGTACGGCGCACAGACTGTACTTACACCTGCGGTGCGCAGGTCTCCCTCGCTCCGCGGTCACCGGCGGCAGACGGACCCGCGCGCCCGCCCCCTCGTGGTGCCCGTCCCCTCGCGCCGCTGCGTCCTGGCCCCTGCTGTAGCAGCTGCGCGGGATTGCCTCTCTGAGAGCGTGACTGAGTCGAGCAGGTTAATGCACTCCTCTGTCTGCCAAATGGCAGCCATTGTCCTTGGTGCTGCCAGTCACGAAGAATGTTGGAGAACAACAGCGCGGAGACCATCCTCCGCTGAGTCTGCGCTCTCCCCAAACTCTCAGCTTCCAAGGAGATTTGACTTTTTTTTTCCTTTTAGAAAAGCGTCATTTAGGCTCATACCGTCACTGTCTTTTTATTTAATGTAATCTGATTAGGAAGTAGATATGGAGTGAGTGTCTTTGTTTGCTCACTTAGAGTGCAGTACAGTTCAGTCAAATCCGTGCTTAGATTTTCGCCGCTGGGGCCCTGTCTCTCTCTCCGCTGGGACTTACTCGAGGTTCTGTTGGGATGTGTGGGTGTGGGGGGGGGGGGTCACCATGGGGACGGGGCGGAGCGTGAATCCTGGCCGGTCGAGGGGGTGTGCGGGACAGGGGTAAGATTAATTACAGCCCCGCTGGCCGTGGACAAGTTCAAAGCCCCATCAATCAGTGTCCCGCCAGGATGGAAACCGTAAAGAGAGATGGATGGCTCTCGCTGTTGTCCTCAACTTTTTAGTGGGATCGGCCTGGTGGCTAAGCGGATCTTATTCTTGTGCTTTGTTCCCTTTTCTTGAATTGAGAGAATAGCCATCTCAGGTGTAATTGACTCGGTCTCTTTGAGTGTCTGTCTGTGTGTTTGTGTTAGTGGGTCTGTGTGCTTGTGTTTGTGCTGTTTCATGTACGGTTGCTTGACGTCTAAACACCTCTCAACAGCTCCTTACTTCCCCTTATTGTTTATGGCTCCATGTATTTACTGTGGGGAATCGCGTGTGTGTGGTCAAATTATTCCATTCATGGGGCTGTCAGCAGTGATTAAAAAGTCAACAGCAGCATTGATGCCTAATCCATTTAAGTTCGTTAGATTTTTCTGAGAGCCTTTAATGATGGAGGATATGAGGGATGGGATAGGTAGTCTGTTCACCTTTTGAATCCTTCCAACGTGGTGAGAGCGGATTGCTAGTTAGAGAACATGACTTATTACCAGAATGCGAGGGCTCGGATCTATATGTTGCAATGCTTAGTACCCTTGACCACAGCTGTTAACTTGCATTGGTTCAGTGATTATCCGTTCCCATGTAACAAAAGGTTGTTATGCAAACTCTGTTGCTCTGGATAAGGGGATCTGCCCAGCAGATATATAACTAGGATAGCAATGACACCTTTAGCACATAGCCGTTTGAGCCATTCCAGGTGTTATTAAAGGGAGGTCAGTGCACTGAATGGAATCTACCAGTTTCTAGTAAAACCTAGAATGTTTCAAACTGCTTTGCATTGGGAGTTGCATTTCCGTCCCTGCATAGCATAATGAAACTATCGTAATCATAAACTATCATCATAACATTTCTGTATGAAGGCTGACAAGGATATGTCCATAATTTGTGCTACTTATTCATCTGAAAATGTAAACGTGCATGTGCATGCACACACACATGCGCTTGGTGAGATACAAGGCATGGCACACGGCGGCAGTGCAATACAGTCACAGTTATTCATTTAGGGGATGCTTTTAGTGTTCTAAACGAAATGTATACCCCCAATGTACCGTATTGTGTGTGTTCCCTGGGAATCGAAAGCACAGCCTTTGCGTCGCTAGTGCCATGCTGTAGCAGTTGAACCATTGGAACGCAGTGGTGAAATGACAAGAAAAATCCCATCCCCGCCGCATGGATGCAGGGTTTGGAAGTCGGGGCAGACGGTTCACCGACTCAGAGGGACACTGGGGGGCTTGCTTTGTTTCCTGTGCTGCGGGGGCCGCATATCCTATGCCTTCCGGCTCTGTGCGGCAGCCGGGCTCCTCACAACGAGAGGGAGACGGAGAGGGCAGAAGGGCAGGCATGTCCTCCTCGCGTTTCCTGCTCGCCGATTGTCTGTTGACTGAGCTCTTTTGTGATATCCTTCCGCCACCGCCTCTAACTAGCAAGTCTTTGTTTATCTGGGCTTTTTAAAAATTTTTTTTTACATATATCAATATGTTTAAGGTCAGTAGGATGTAACCCGCTATTCCAGCTTCTGACGGAAGCGCGTGATGAGGGCATATCCAGGTGTCCCGCTTGACTCCAAAATTACATTCCCAGGTCTCAGCTAACAATGCATTTTCCCCTTAATTTTGAGGGACGACTTTGTGCAAGTGTTGCGCTTTTTTCCTCATTGTTTTCGTTGTCTTCTCATGCAGCATTTTACAGCAACCGTTGATCTTGTGAGGCTGCATGACAGACTGTGCCCAAAGTAGCGGTTGCTTCGTATCGTTCCACAGAGATAAAGACAAAGGTACATAATGACAAGGCTAAATCTGGGGATGACTGTAGCTTAACGTTGCAGAGAGAGCTGTTTGTGCAAGCACAGGCCTCTTTTTCATTATTGGAATCGGAACTTGGAGTACACAAAGCACAAAAGCATAAAACCTCTCAGCCTCTGTGCTTCTCTTCTGTCTTTCCAAACGGACAATTCCAGACCCTGAGGTCATGCATTCTCTTGCCTGAGAAGATTCGCAGTACGGAAAATTGCTGCAATGATAAATTAGCTGCGCTGGCCTGGGTGTAATAAATGCGAAGTCTGTCATCAATACCAAGAGTTTGAAACTTTTCAGCATTCCATTGGAATGTTTGTGACTTCATGTGATTTCGACTTATCAATAACATTTTTTGTGGAAGACATGCTGTTTTGAGTTATACAGACACCCAGACTGAAAAACAGATGACAACTAGCTGGCTAGATGCAGTATGTGGCTGGATAATCGTTCATGTCCTCAGGTGTCATTGGTTAGCAAGCTACAAGACTTGAAATGGGGAGATTAGATAAATCAAATTTTTAAAAAATATGGATGTCACTTAAGCAAATGTACTGTTGATGGTGAAAACATACAGCTGCTAGGTAGCTAGATGAGAAAGCAGTGATCAGTAAAGGTACTTTGCCAGTTTTACTAGCTGGTAAGGAAATATATGAAAGAAAAGGAGCACTATTCATTGCTAATGTTAGTCGGACTCCCCATAACCTCTTTTAAAAAAAAAAAACAAAAAAACAAAACCATTGCCAACATTAGCCTTGCATTGGCCATATCTTCACCCTTAGCCCCACTGTGCACTCATGGGGCTCATTTGCAGCCCCACTAAACCCTGAAAACGGTGGATGAAAAAGTCAACGGACCATTAGCCCTAGATCATGAGGGTTCGTGTTCCAGTCGTGGAAAAGGGGCTTTTGTTGCCATGAGGTTGGCTGTCTAGGTGACCTCACCTGATCTGTAGCACCATGGATCCCAGGGAAACGTTATTTCCACCCTGCTGTATACATGTATATGGATGGGCTGACAATAAAATCTCTTGACTCTTGACTAAAAGACTACTTCTTTCTGTTGTGTGCAAAACCAAAGTTATATTAGATAAGCACTTCTGAGCCTTACAGCCCATGGATTTGCCCAAGCTGGGCCCACAGGATATGGAGATGACTGGTGCTCTCACCCCTGTTTGTTTGGTTTTGGTGGAGGCGGGGGCATTTGTTCTGCGATGGAATCTGATAGCGTCACGAAGGTTTCTTTTAAAGTGAGGTTTGAATCTGGGTGTCTGAACGTTGCTTATACTGCAGCAGTCACACTAATGAGCTCTGCAGTAGTTGTGCCGGAATTACAGCGCGGTAAATGATGATAGCTTGTAATACGTCTGAGGTTCCTCGGGGAGCGGTTTGTGTGGCGTGGACGTACGGAGTGATGATGGGTGTGTGGGTGAAGCAGCACTCTGTGGAATGGAGTGGGCACACACACACCGAGGGGTGGAGTGTGACACGCTCAACGGCGTGACTTACAGTCAGTCCTGCCAACCGCTCTGCCGTCGCCATGGAGACACCTTTTGTTGTGTAATCATTCTAGGTAAACTACAGTACGGCTGTCTTAATACGATAGGCAGCTGGCGTACCTCCTCTCTTCAGTGCGAAGCGGCGTTACGCTTCGGCGGGCGCAATACCAGCGATGCTTGGCGGGCTGTAGGGCTTTGGCTGTTGGTGGAATGGAGTTGAGTTGCCCGGGGTGTCAGGACGTGACCAGGTGTGCACAATCTCCGCTAGATCTGACAACAGCACACCCCTCCACCTCCAGGGCTGTCAGAGGCAGCCAGGTTCATATTTCAGCCCTGATAGATCCCTGTCTCCAGGGGGGTTACTTTTTAGACAAATGGCTATTTTCATTATTGTCTGTCTCTGTTGGTAGTACCACCCCCCCCACACCCCCACCCCCTCTTTCCTGGATCTACTCAATGGACTCTTCACAGTGCTGCTGACTAATGAATAGCTAACTCCACTTAAACAAGACGGGCGCGTCTTAAAAGAAAGCGAGCCAGGCAGAAGTTGCAGGCGTCAGGGAATATTCGGGCAGAGAAAGAGGGGCTCAGGATTCCGCCCCTGTCAGCTCTCTGTGAGAGTGACGCTGGCTGCCTCTCTCCGCCGGTGTCTCCCCTCTTGGCAGGCCGTCGCCATTGTCTCCTCACAGGCTGGAGCGCGCTGCTTTTCAGACACAAACACCCTTTCGGGGGAGGATTGTGTTTACTGCGTGAAGCGTGCAGCCCCCGGCCCTGGGGAGGGGGGAGGGGCCTGTTTGTGTGTTTTGTTTTCTCCACAGCCCGACCTCTCGTCAGAAGCTTGTACACACTATCCCGAAGTGATTAGGAAACCAAAACAGCCCCCCCCCCCAAGCCTCATTATCAGACGCAGACAGAACTTCTCGTGAAATTTTGTTTAGGCAAATGAGAGTGGTCGCGCCGAAGCAGGGGCTGATATCCATTTCTTGCCGGGATTTGTCCTCCCGTCCTGAGGTGAGACGCGTATTCAGTGGTTTTCCCTGTAGGAGAATGCAGCAGCCCTGCATAACCATGAGGACAAAGAGGAGTGCTGCTGGTGGAATAGGAGTGTCATTAATTTCAGTTTAATGCAGCGAGAGTTTTGCCTTGAGCAGCTCCCTGACAGGAAGAAAGTCTAAAAATAAAGTGTGTGTGTGTGTGTGTGGGAAGGGGCTTGTAAACCCCCCCCCCCTCCAGAGTGAGAGGCAGAGAAGGACTTCACAGCTAGTTAAAGAGGTGGTTGAGGAGGCTGGGGGAGGGGTGAGGATTTTGGATCGTTCTCACTGTTGGGTGTGATTCTTCCCATGAGTTTAAGTAGTAGTTAAAGATCCAGGGGCCCTCTACATTCCCGCAGTCACTCGTTAAAAGCACAAAAATAATTTTTTTGTGAAGTTCCCAAACAGGGCGGTTGCTGAATTTGCCTGTGTTGAAGAGAGGATGTGAGGGTATGGTATCTGCATTCCCAAACCCTGCACCCCGTCCGGCGTCCCCAGCCTCCAGTCTTTCACACCACAGAGGAAATGGGTTTGAGTTTATAAGGTGTGTGTTATGGTGTCTGTGGCAGTGACAGAGGCTGGCAGGGTGGTGAAAGGTGGCCTGAGCACAGCGGTGTGCCGCCGCTGCCGGACAGCGAGAGGGAGCATCAGTCACCCTGCGCTCTCTTTTAGCGCCGCGCTTTGTTAGCCTGTCAGCGCCTCATTCAGCGCAGCCCTTCCCCGGGAGCTCCTCTCCGCCGGAGCCTTCCGCCCCGCGCCCCTTCGCCCTGGCGCTCCCGGCCCTGCCCCGGCCAATGAGCGCTCGGCACCGGAGGCCCCCAGCGGCGATGGGGGGGGGGCGACACACCAGTCTGAGCAGATTTCATCATCATCGGGGACTCTCCCCCCCTCGTCAGAGGCGCAGACAAAGCCAGAGCGGCGGCATTGTTACGAAAGGCACCACGGCGGCCTAAGCTGAAGCCGTCCGTGCGGTTTCAGAGTACAGGGAGTCCTCTCTCTTTATGACACCCCCCCCCCCCCCCCCCCCCCCCCCGCACGCTGCACCGCTGGTTTATCAGTGACCAGGGTGACGCACTCCTCTTGGGAGTGGGGAGGGGGCAACACAGTGCCCCATTTCTCTCAGTGTCCTATAGGCAGATCTGAACAGGAAGCCCGGTTCCTGCTCCCATTACATTAAATTATTCGCATTTAGCAGATTCTCTTATCCAGAGAAACTTACATAGGTGACAGTTTTTACGTGTAGCCGTTTCGGCTTCAGTTCATTTGTAAGCCATTTCGAAGTTCACCTGCACTGACTTAACTAAATGTTATGATTTTTGTGACTGAAAAAAAATACGAAAAGAAATTTTATCAGAGGGTGAAACATTTACCGGATGCTGCCTCACTTGTGAGTTGCTTTGGATAAAAGCGTCTGCTAATTGAATAAATGTAAATGTTATCCATTTATACAGCTGGATATTTACTGAGGCAGTTCTGGGTTAAGTACCTCGCCCAAGGGTGCAGCAGCAGGGATTTGAACCGCCAATCTTCTGGCGCGGTGTCACGCGTCCGGCGCTGGGTCAGGCTCGCGCCTCAGCATGATGTAACCGGCCCCGGTGACTCACGGCCCTCCTCCTCTCCATTCACACAGCCTCCCACTCAGGCAGGAAGAGAGCCGAGGTGGCCGGGTGTAAAAATAGGGTGGTCATTGTTGTTTCAGCCTCACCCCCCCCCCCCCACACACACACACTCACTCCACGTGTGACTGTCAGGGTGATGACCTAAATGGATCCGGAGCGGGGGTGGGGGTGGGAGTAGGTGTGGGTGGTTCGAGTGGAGTGAAGTGTATACAGTCTTCTTTCTGCTCTGGTTTCTGTGACACAGTCAGTGTGTGTTTGGGGGGGGGGGGGGGGGTGCGAGGAGGGGAGGGGGGTGGCCAGGGCAATAACCCTGTGAGTCCTGTGCCCTGAGGTCTGTGCTTGTAAAACGGCCGCACCGTTAGCTCAGAGGGACCGGTCTGAGAGGACTCCTGTGACTCATGGGTAATCGGGTGACAGGAGCAGGCTGCTCTGTGGTGCTGTGGCGGGAGAGTGCCGGCCGGCGCGCGAGGGCCAGAAACACACGGCCCGCGGGACGTCCCAGGAGGCGGGTGGCTTCCTGATGAGCTAATGCTTTTCTTGTGTTTTGTTTAGCGTTTCCCCCGTTTCCTGCAATTCCACTCAGATCAAAGCTGATAGCGGCCTGAGGAATGCTGTGTCCCTCCTCCAGGCGGTCGCTGCTTGAGAAAAGAAGCTCTGTTTGCTTTTTTCGGAGGGTACCCCCCCCCCTTTTTTACCATTTAAGCCACAGTGCCCTCCTCTTGTGCTAACACCCCTCCCACAGGGAAGACCCAAGCCTTTGATGTGGGCACCACTACTGCTGGTCAAACTGGGCCATTTCCCACATTCTGAGACAGGCATGTGCTGCCTCCCCCCCGCCGCCCCATTGCTCCGGGGCTCAGCCAAACTCAACCCCCTGTCTCTGGAGCCAGGGCTAAGCACTAAGGTTAAACCACACTTAATGAAGCCTACCGGCTGTCAGTCACTCACAGACCGTGTGTGACTAAACCCATCGTGTCCCTCTCAGACCCAGGTGCATTATGGTGACTTACAGGAATATAACACAGCTGCCATGCCAGGAGAACGTTTGTGTCTTTTAACATTCAACTGCTGCAGCATTTTTATGACTGATTGCTTAATCGTTATATGAGGAAATCGTTTACATGAAATGCCAAATTCTCGACTTGTTCAGAGGGAGGATGTATCATAAAGTGGAGTGTAGCCTTGTGCAATTTCATACGTAAATGCCCTTTTTGTGCTGTGGAACTGGAAGCAGACTAGCACAAGCTGCAGCCCGAGCTGGCTGACCCCAACAGAGAGCGATAGCTTTCCGTCACATTACCTGCAGCCTGGGCTGTAGGTCGTAGTGCCACACTGAATGCCGGTAGGTTGCAGGGGTCGGCGATGGTAGCAGGCTCCTTTCTTCCTTCCTTTCAGCTTTTTGCATTTTTAGCATTGAGGCAGATGGAGTCACTGCCATTATGCAGATTGCCAAGCATGCTGCAGACCCTTTATACGCACCCTTACTGACGCTGTGTCCAAAGTGCTCTGTCCCCTCCTCAGTGCACATCTCACAGCTCCCCTCAGGTTAAGACAGGGCCAGGACAGTTGGGGTACAGAGGTGCAGACCCTCACCAAAAACACAATACCGTGGGTGCGTTTGCGCTTTGTCTCTAAAATACACTCAGTGCACCCATTTCCTGCCCCCAGCTTTACTGGCTTACAGGTTGCACCTGAGGAGAGCACCTTTCTGCTTAAGAAACAGCCTCGTTGTTTGACATTACTGATGAATCGCCATTTTGTACACCAGTTACGAAACTGACAGAAGCTTGCTTCGGTAACCCATTTTTCAGCAACTTCACGGTGTAATAAATCACTTTTTAAAGGCCCGAGCCTTAGGATGGAAAAGAGAACTTTACTGTAATGGAAAAAGTAAGCCCGAGACACGTTAACTTCCCCCGAGCAACATTCCATAACTTAACCAGTGAAGTGCACAATAGTTCACCTCACACTGCTGACTTTATTGGGCAGGATGATGAGGCAACAGGGCGGCTTTTGCCTTACATGTAAAGTAGGTCTTAGATATTGCATAACTAACAGTGTTACTTAAGTGTATCGCTGGCACCAGAGAAGAAAGAGGCAGCAGCGCAATAAAAAGGCCGCAGGAATGCCGTTTGATTACAGTGATGTGACCTTGCTTGACATGTCTGCCATTGGCACAGTAGATCCCGTGTTTTTTTTTCCCCCTTTTTAAACGACAGTCAGAGAACCGGTACCTGGCATACAGTGTTATCATAGTGTCTGCTTTTGCTGATTCGGTAAGGTCTGGTTAAATTTAGATCTCTTGCATACCTAAGCTATGCAACGTGAAATTCCGAAGACAGCAGGTTTTCATTTCCTCCGTCTCTGTACAGTTTAAACTGCAATTACCTCCAAATTTCACGCTGTTTTGGAATAAGAAGTCCGGTATCTGCATCAAGAATGCTTCGGTAAGTGCTGAGTGTTCCGTGCGGTTTCTGGAAGGAGGGGGGTCGAGCCCCGCTGACGTTTTAACAGTTCCGTGGGAGAAAAACACATCGCTGTGACTCAACATTCTTTAGATGTCCGTTTAAAGAGCGTCCATCCCTAGCCTGCGCCCTCTGATGTCTCGGTCTGCAGTTTTTTAGGGCTTGTTTTTATTGACCTCAAGAAGGGAGGAGAGGTGCTGAGGTCACGTCGGGTCATCAGCTTTACGCTGGACTGGTTTGTGTAGTGCCTCCTCCACATGGCAGGCCGTTGTTTAAGACTCCACTTATCTCCAGGACAGTTTCTGACATTACGCTGATGTGGCAAGAAAGTGAGACTTCTCTGGACCCCCCCATTGTTTCACGTGACTAATCCCAGCGACTCTGGCCCCCTCCGTCACCGGTGTCACCTGTCACTGCGCAGGGGGACGGGGGCCTGCTTTGATCTGGCCGCCTTTATGACCTCACTAACATGAATCCCCTGCAGAGGGGTCTGCGCTTTGGCGGCGTGGCCTGCCAGCGTAACCTGCAGGGTTAAACACGGCTCCGCTGCGGAGCTCGTAGGTGCTGTGACCTCAACAGCTCGATGCTCTTGGGTTTTCTTCAAGAGTGAGTGAAGGGGCAATACAGAACCTTCATTTTAATTTTTCCCTGAGGGACAGCTTGCAGCTGGGTCTTCGCCCCACCTCTGCTCCCAATTGTCTGATTACAGCCGTAAACGGCAAGGGAAGTTTAAATTGCCCCGACTCCAGGTGTAGCGTGCTGCCTCACTCATTTGAGGGGATTTGCTTTAGAAAGGATGCAGAGGTAGAGACCGGCAGCAGCCGTTCCTCAGTGACTGCTTCACCGTGTCATTGTGCTGCAGTTTTCACTGGAGTGTAATCAGCTTGCATCGCGGTTGTTTGTGTCTGTGTGTGTGTGTGTGTGTGTGTGCGTGCGTGCGTGTGTGTGTGCGTGCGTGTGTGTGTGTCTGTGTCTGTGTGTGTGTGTGTGTGTGAGGGGTCCCGCAGGATTGCAGAAGCTTGTGTCGTTTCTCTTCCTATAGCGAAGACTTCAAAAAGCAGCTTATCTGTTGTTCTGCAGACCGCACTTTCCTCCAGCATGAATGCGGCTAGAATCACTTTCTCCTTTTGGAGGCTGAGCGGATCTGCGGAACTGTGATCTTTGAAAGGAATGTTTTTTCTATTATGCCTTAATACAACACAGCTCTGTAGAATTCTGCTTTTTGCCATTAAAATGACTGTTCTAGGGAGCATTCAGTTCTCGGCATGCATTCCATTTTCTGTGATTTATTAGGTTGGCACATGGGCTTATGTAGGCTTATGTACTCAGCTCACGGTTGTACGTATTCACATTTGTACACCGATATGCACAAATCAGATTAAGTACTTTACTGAAGTGTACAGTGGCATAGGCTCATTGTTGGAATCAAACCTGCAACCCTTACGAGCACAAGTCTTCTAGCAGAGTATTCAGTGTTCCAAACCCTCTTCTTCATTGTCCTTTGCAGCTGTGTCCAAGTTGAGGAGCACCATGCTGTGGACATCGATGTCTACCACTGTCCCAACTGCGATGTCATACACGGACCCTCCCTGAGTAAGTGTCCCCTCTCTCTCGCGCCAGGCCAGCTGACAGATTGCTCCTCGGGGACCGGTGGGTTTTCAGGGAGGAAGCCCACCCAGCCCCCCCCCTTCCTGTTTGATTTAATGTGTGAGTGACCTCTGAGAGCATATGTGGCGGGCATTATCAGGGTAATTGAATGGCGGTGTAATCATCAAATTGAGATTGTACTTGGCCCTTGTTCTGGGCAGGGGGGGAGGTGGGTTTTATGTTCTCCTGGACGGGTTCATGTTAGCGATACATAATTCAGACGCCAGTGTCATTACTTTGGCCTCAGTGAGCAAGAGAGGCTCAGCAATTATCACCCGGTTCATATTAATTATGTAATGGGTAAAACAGTAGCGGGAGACAAAAAAAAACCTTCCATCTCTGTACACTTTCTGAATCGTTGCCGCGTCTATTGATGGCTGCTGTTATTGAAGAAATGCATTACAACGGCTGATCCTGTCCGTCCCTCCGCTTGCAGTGAAGAAGCGCAATAACTGGCACAGGCACGACTACACTGAGCCGGACGACGGCACCAAGCCAGTGCAGGCCGGCACCTCCGTGTTCGTGAAGGAGCTGCGTGCCCGGACCTTCCCCAGGTAGGACCCCCCCCTCACCCCTCGACAGGTGCGCCTCACACCTTGGGGCCGAGCAACACGCTCCTGAGCTGACGGACAGCCTGTCTTCACACCCTCTGTGGGAAAACCAGGCCCTGTTTCCTGTGCGGTCAGAGCCCCGCTTTGAGTCAACGCTGAATGGGCTGACAGCGGCCCACTCAGCGCTGACGCAGCAGAAGATGCCATTCTGGGAACAGTATGGCACTGGTGTTGGAGTTTTTTTTTTTTTGATGTTAATTGGCAGTAAATTTCAGAAGACAGGTCCAGTGCACACAAGACGCATTGTCATCTACTGTGACCGAGTCATTTCCAGACAAGTTTCTTTTTTTAAACTAAGAGGGAAAAATGGCACCTTGGATTAACTTTCGGAATTTCCGCCCCCCCCGTCTCTCTCTCCCCCCCCAGCAGTGCTGATGATATCCTGGTGCGGATGCAGGGGAGCCAGGTGACCCAGAAGTACCTGGAGAAGCAGGGCTTCCAGTACCCCATCGCAGTGGCCAAACTGGATGGGCTGGGCCTTCAGCTGCCGCCCCCCTCCTTCTCTGTCAAGGACGTGGAGCAGTATGTCGGTAAGCAGGGACCGCCCATGTTCCCGACCAGCGTCACCATAAATGGGTCAGTGGGTTAGGAATGCCGTACGTATAGTGGTGAGCATATCCATATTTATCAGAAACCCAGATTTCTTAGATGACCGGCTGCATGCTTGTAGGGGATGGGCAAACGCATCTATCAAAGGATTGCGTGAATTCTGTCCCCAGATGTGTCATGGAGTTGGTGACATTCCTTAATGTGTCATCTCGTTAAGGGTTGAAACAGTCATTTGCGTTAGCGCTTCTTGTCTTTGGCAGGTCTTCGTTACTTCAGCTGAATGAGGCTGTTTGATTAAGTTGGGGGACCAGGTGGCCCAGGTCCACTGGGTCCAAATGCTTACCAAACGTTAATGACCCAATAACTAAATAAGCTTGTAGATAAAAGTGGCTTGGCTTACACGCTCCCACAGTTCACCACCTTCTGCCTCTATTGAGAGCCTGGTACTTAGGGGATCCTGTTACAAGCCAAATACATTTGAGGGCATCTCGGGTTCATCTTCTCGCAGAGGGTTTTTTTTTTCTCGCCTTAAAAGGTTCAAATTACAGACTCCTCTACGCTATTGAGCATTAAGCCGGTCTTGTTTTAAAGGGAGGCGGTGCCGTGACAGGGAGGGGGGAGGATAGCATTGCAGCCTTACAGTAAAGGGACAAAAGCCCCGGCCCTTCACCTGCTGTCTCTGTGGCTGACCACAGACAGGCCCCCCCGCCCCACACACACACACACACACACACACACACACACACACACACACAGCTCCCTCAGAGCCTGTGAGTGTTCGCTCATGTTTCTGGAGCCAGAGGATGCACTTGTGCCGTCCCATCCTCACCGTCAGAATCGTGGGAAGCGCCGCACCGTCGTGCCTCCTGTGTAATTACATTCACACGCTCGAGGATGTGGCAGCAAGGGGGGGGGGTAGGAAAGGGTTAATCGTACAGACCTCTTGGTTGGGGCGTGGGGGGGGTGTTTGAGCCCCGTTGCAGTCTGGGAGCCCGCATCTGCTCCGGGGACAAACCCCGTTCCACACGCCATTCTGTGTGGCCGAACAGCGTGTCATTTGTTCCTCGCGCGCACGTCCATGCGAGGCAGCCCCAGCGATCTGTCACACATTATCCTAATAGCTGGAGTGGATTCCACGGCCCTGTGGCTCATGAAATCTCCCCGTTTCCTTCAAGGCTGAAGCCAGCGTGTGCTTTTTTTTTTGTTAGTGTTCATGTCCTGCGTATGCATTCTGTGTCGGCGTGAAAAATCCGTTTTGAATCGTGCAATCGGCATGTTACGGGCTGACTAAGTTGAACTGGATTTAAAGACAAGCCTGAAAACATCGAATGGAAAGAGCATTGCAGTTTCCACAGTAAGGTACAGGTACATGACCATTCGAGCAGTCGCATTTCTTTAGTCTTTGCATGCCGTTAAAGCCCAGCCTGGCGTAATTACGATCCCGGCTGGCCGCCATTGGCCAGCTGTGGGCCGCCCGCCCAGCTAATTCACTTACCTCAGCGGGCTCTCTGCGTGTGCTGCACTCCAGGGACCGGTAAGCTCTTTGTACCGAGCGTTGTTTTCCAAGGCTGTCTCTCCACGCACCTTAAAAAGGCGACCTGTTTCACACGTACCTGAGATTCTAAAAAGGCAGCCGTTGTCTCCTTTTTTTTGGATCGTATTTTCAAAATCACAGCCTTGTGCCCCCTCCAGAGCAGGGGCGTAAAAGTCCCCCCAGTTTATTTTTCCAGGAAACCCTTGCCCTCCGGAACCCGTATCCCGAGACAGAAAGATTGATTAAGGAACGTTATTAGTAATGTGAGGACGATAAATATTCAGCGGGCCGTTGGTGGGGGGGGGGGGGGGGGGGGGGGGGGGAGAGGTGATTTGAAGATTTATTGCCCCCGGCTGCAGGCTGTGGTACTGCGCCCGGTGTTCCACACTGGGGCCTGTGTGTTAGTCCTGGCTCCAGCTGTTCCCTGACATCAGCCCTGCAGCCAGCTGAGCCCATTGGGGTGCACACACACACACACACACACACACACACACACACACACGCACACACACACACACACACACACACACACACACACACACACACGCACACAACTGCCAGCTGTCCCACCACGCGCTAAATGCCCAGCTCGCTCCCCCCCTCTGCCAGTTTGATTTGCTGCCTGGCAGCTGTCTCCCGCTGGTGTTATCTGCACACATAAAAGACCGCTGTCGCCCCCCCTCCCCCTCCCCCTGCCTCCGTCTCTGTCAGTAATGCGATCTGCGAAAATTGTTTCGGCCCTTTCCCCACACCTCTGGCGGGCGAGATTACTGAAGGGGGGGGGGGGGGGGATTGGGGATGTCATTGAACTCTGCACCCTATGTACCCTTAATCTGCGGTGTCCCCTTGGTGCCGAGTCTGTTCCCTCTCCCTGACATCACAGGAGAAGAAAAAAAACAGTGCAGGCAGAAGAGAATGGCTCCTTGAAGAGACATTTGGCAACAGATGAGCCTTCTGGCTAATTGCCCCTCGACAGAGGTTGAGGTTCTTGGAGAGAGCTATGAATTTTATTCCGAATAAGCGCTTTCATAGGTTCATAGGCGGTTCTAATGTTTACCATGTGTTTAAGCCGTTGTGCGTGAGCCTTTTCTTACACATGGCCTCATTATACTTTATGGCGGAGCTCTGACACGTTTCATTTTTAGTGAGCTTGCAAGGCCGACCCTTTGCTCTTTGACTGAGAGGGGACCTCTCCTGAGCGATACCTCCCTCTTCCCCTGCAGGGAGCGATAAAATCATCGACGTCATCGACGTGGCCCGGCAGGCAGACAGCAAGATGAAGCTGGGCGAGTTCGTCAAGTATTTCTACAGCCCCAGTCGGCCAAAGGTTCTGAACGTCATCAGCCTGGAGTTCTCCGACACCAAGTAAGTGTGTGACCTCCCCTGGTCAGTACTAGTGTCTTTCAGTTCACTTAGACGTGGCACCTATCCTTTCACTGTGCGTATCAATCACTGTCCTTTCAATGCGTATGCACAGCACTGCACTGCATTGTTGGTCACCAGTTCTCATCTTAGTAACAGCAGCTTAATTTCATAAAGCGCCAGTAGGAAATTAGTCCTTTTGCTGGTGTTCAGAAGCAGGCAGTAGCGGACTGGCAGAGCAGACCTCCTTACATGACAAGACTGCAGAGTTAGTTTGTAACGGTGCAGTGAGGAGCCCTGCGTGGCTGCAGGAGAGCGGGTGGAGAGGTCTGCCTTCTAAGCTGCTGTCTGCAGGGACATGGGCTGTTTCTCCTGCCAGTCTGCGGGTGACTCTCAGATACATCCAAAAGGAAGCGCTGAGCTCTCTGTTAGTTAGCTCAGGTATTTGGACACGCAGATGTTGTGGAGACGTGATCTCTGAAGCGCCTGTTCTCAGTGAGTTTGGTCAGGTATTTGGTCACGCAGATGTTGCGGAGACGTGATCTCTGAAGCGCCTGTTCTCAGTGAGTTTGGTCAGGTATTTGGTCACGCAGACGTTGCGGAGACGTGATCTCTGAAGCGCACGCTCTCTGTGAGTTTGGTCAGGTATTTGGTCACGCAGACGTTGCGGAGACGTGATCCTTGAAGCGCCTGTTCTCTGTGAGTTTGGTGGCCATCCACGGTGCTGTGATCTCTGTTGACGCGCTCACACTCTCTGTGCTGCAGGATGGCAGAGCTGGTGGTGGTGCCGGACATCGCCCAGAAGATGTCATGGGTGGAGAACTACTGGCCTGACGACTCCTTCTTCCCCAAGCCCTTCGTGCAGAAGTACTGCCTCATGGGGGTGAAGGACAGCTACACGGACTTCCACATAGACTTCGGGGGCACCTCTGTGTGGTACCATGTGCTCTGGGTAAGTCAGCCGATCAGAGCTCTGATCTGAAATACCTTCTGCTATTTGCTACCGTTTACACCATCACCATCATTATCATTTTAGCAGACACTCTCATCCAGAGCTGCTTACATAGGTTACAGTTTTTGCATGTCACCCATTTATACAGCTGGATATTTACTGACGCAATTCTAGGTTAAGTTCCCTGCCCAAATGTACAGCAGCAGTACCCCAGCGGGGAATTGAACCTGCAACCGTTCAGTTATGAGTCCTGCTCCTTACAGCTATGCTATACTGCTACACTGCCTTTCACCCAGTGGCATCCATGCAACAGTACAGGAATGTGCTGGCCGTTGTGGCTGGTTTGTTGGCAGGTCACCTTCCCATTGAATGACCGCATCTGAGTGTGCAGGGCTGTGGTGCTTTGTAATTTACGATCAGCATCACACCACACAGGCCTCGGTTTAATCAGAAATATCCTGCGTGCAAGACTGTCCGGGTGACCGGAGCTTTGATTAACTGACCCTCCTCCTGCCCCTCCTCCTCTCTCCTCCTCCGTCCCCCTTTCCCCTCTGAAGGGCGAAAAGATTTTTTACTTGATAAAGCCGACGCCGGCGAACCTTGCACTATACGAGGCGTGGAGCTCGTCCCCCAACCAGAGCGAAGTGTTCTTCGGGGAGAAGGTGGACAAGTGCTACAAGTGCGTGGTGCGGCAGGGAACCA
Source organism: Megalops cyprinoides (assembly GCF_013368585.1). NCBI lineage: Eukaryota > Metazoa > Chordata > Actinopteri > Elopiformes > Megalopidae > Megalops > Megalops cyprinoides. The sequence continues at coordinate 17,195,227 of NC_050605.1, forward strand.
CACTTCTCATCCCCACAGGTAAGAGACCCAGCAGCCAGGGCACATTCTGCTCTGCTCTCTGTCCCTGCCTCCCCAGCTCCACCACACATCACAGCACACTGCCTTTGCCTTTTCTCACGGGACGGAAATAACCCAGAGAAACAACAGCTTCCTTTTTTCGTAACGAGTGGGGGATGAACACATTCTGTGCGTGCGGGTGCGCGTTTCGAAACCGCCGCTGCGGACACGCCGCCACGCTTAAAAAAGAAGGCAGCCCTGAATTCCCATAGAGCTGCTTTTCCACTTAGCGTGTGGTGGCCGGCCTTTGATGAGGTCTTACTGGGAAGCTGCTGTGATTTGTGTCTTCCACCCCAGAGTCAGTCAGCCTGAACGCACCAGCCCCCCCCGTGGAGCAAACAGAGATCACGCCACGCCATGCCCCCTCCTCTCGCTCTCACAAACGCCCTCATCGTAAGACCACGATAGACATTTCTCATTCAGTTAGGATATTTTTGGAGCGTTTGGTTAATATTCTGATGACATGACTGTATACATATAGTCATTTGGCAGGCGTTCTTGCGAAATTTCCAAAGCATTAGCGATTTACATTAACAGATCTTGTTTGATGGCAGGGGATGAGGGCCCTTGCGATTCCTTTTGTAACCGACGTGTGAAGTATTGCACAGCATCAGACACACACGGGCGTCGTGTGATTTTCTGTTGTTGGATGGTGTGTTCCACAGCTGAACGAGAATCCATCCAGCAGCTTCCTGTGAAGGCTGCATTCCTCAGCTGGTGTTGGTGTTAGGGGGGGGGGGTACGAAAGCTTTCACAGCTGATGGTGCTAGCAGACCTCTGTGTGGTGTGTGTGTGTGTGTGTGTGTGTGTGTGTGTGTGTGTGTGTGTGAGAGAGAGGAGAACCTCAGCATTCCCTGCTGTGAGACCGGGTTCCTGACCGGGCCATGCTCGGACCCCCCATCCCGGGTCAGGGCAAGTGTTCCGCACCTGGTGCATCACGTTCTCACCCAGGGTCCCAACCCTACCCAGCACCCCCCCCCCCCCCCCAACCAACACCCCACACCCATCTGCACCGCATTCTAACATTGGAAGAACCAGGTCCTGCGTGCCCCAACCTGACCTGAAAATGTTAACATAATTTCATAGAAATCCTTAGCCGTGGAAGTGGTCTACCTCAATAAAAAAAAAACTTTTTCCACAGTAGCTGCCTAAAAAAGCCATTGGGAAAAAAAAAAAAAGTTGATGAACGTTTTAATGACCAAAAGCAAAACAGGAAACGGCAGCAACATGAGTAGCTCAGCTGTCCACATGTTTCCACTCAGTCCGCTGGGGTGTGCACTGCGAGATGCACAAAGAAATACATACTTTCACATGGCCACGGGGAGATGCAGGGTGCCGTCAGCCTGTGGCTATGCTGACCGCACTTCACAAAGATTACGTGAATGAACGATAACAGCTAGAGAGACCAGAGGACTGTGCTAACTGCTGTCTGCGGACTTTGTGGACAGGTTGTTGTTTCTTTTCATATTTAGAAAGGTGACAAATACCACTACACATTTTAGATGCCTGCTCTTAATAGAAGCTGTGCGGGGTGTCCGGAAGAGAAGCTTGTTTGAAGTTTGCGATGGCAGAGGACTCCAGGCCATGGCTTATGTTTTCTTCATTTAACATGCTCAGTGCGGTGATGATCTGCGTGGAAATGATCTGCTGTAACATCACGGCCCCCCCACAGTGCTGGGGCTTCCCCTTTTCCATTACACGGCGTCTGCTGTCCTTTCTCACACTGTGACCGTGGCCCTGGTGTTGTAACATGATCCGCGCGTCCGCAGGAAGCGGACCCCCACCCTCACCCCGCCGCCCCCGCGCTGAGGCGGTCACACGGCCCGTCGGAGGAGGGGGGGAGGCGGCTCCGTCCGGCCGTGCGATCGCTGCAGCGGAGCACAGCCCGGCTCCTGCAGCCCATGCTGTCACGTACGCCTTCCGTGACAGAGGCTTTCATCACGTTTAAGCCCCAGCGTCGTGCTGCTTGGACGTGCCGCCGCGCAGAGCAACGTCTTTGCCTTTGTTGTGGCAACCGGTGTACACAGTGCTGCGCTGTGGAGAGGTGGAGACGTCTCTCCCGGGAGCAGACCCCGTGAAGCCTTCTTACTTCAGCTGCAGTGCATGATGGGAAGGGTTACTCCCCACCTCCCCCATCCAGAAAGGTCCGCTGGGCCCTGAAGTCCCAGGCTCTGCCTGAGAGACCCCTCTTGATCTTGGGAGTAAAGTGCTGTGGCATTTGAGCCTGCTCTCCTCCCCTGCCCATGCCTGTCCCGTAAGAAAGAGAGTAGTGCGCTCTCTGGCCTCGCGCGCCGTGCTGGACCGAGGTGTCCCTGGCTCCCCCACAGCAGAGCGGGAGGAGGGGATGCCTGTGCCTCAGGGCTCCAGTGTGGCTCGGCTCCTAATTCGGTCCTCTGCTCCCCCGCAGGCTGGATCCATGCTGTCCTCACCTCTCAGGATTGCATGGCATTTGGAGGCAACTTCCTTCACAACCTTAACATAGCCATGCAGCTCAGGTAAGCGCCGGCCTCCCCTACCACCTGCTTCGCCGCTGCCGTTTCACCCCCCGCTTTTACCGGCCGTAAATAGCGGCACGCTGTTAATTCATACCGTGGTTTCGAGCTCTTTTTGAGTTATGGATGTCAGGAGAGGTCATGTTTGTTAAAGGCTGGGATTAGATAATCCCTTAATGCTTTGGAAGTCCCTGTAAAAACACGGTGCATGTGAATGTTTGTGAAGCGTGAGGCCCGACCCCTCTGTCAGCGCGTGACCTTCTCACGACCCCTCCCCCCCCTCTCCCCCCGACAGGTGTTACGAGATGGAGCGAAGGCTGAAGACTCCTGACCTCTTCAAATTCCCCTACTTCGAGGCCATCTGCTGGTATGTGGCCAAGAATCTGCTGGAGACTCTGAAAGGTGAGCGGAACCGGCAAAGCTTGTTAAAAGGTCAGGGGTCACCGGGATCACGGGACAGGGGGAGTCTCTGTTCGTCACCTGCAGCGGGCTGACCCCTCCTCTCTTTCTGGATGTTTTTTTTGGTCAGAATTACGAGAAGATAACTGCCAGCCGCCGGCCTACCTGGTAGAGGGAGTGAAAGCTTTAACTACTGCACTGAGGAACTGGCTGAAAAGAGAGGTAAGTCCACTCCTCAGAGAGCTATGGGAGGATTCTGTGTTTTTGTGTTTTTGTGTTAATTCTCTCTGCGTGACACCTGACTCTCCGGCACAGAGATGAATGCGTACCTGCCTCGGAGCGGTACCCTTGCAGGTGAACTCGGAGCCAAAGGCCGCCGCGCTGTGGGGGCGCCCTATTCCGTGGCCCCCGTGCCTTCCTCCGGGAAACTGGAGCTCCCTCCGCGGCCACAGGCCTCTCATTGTCCCTCCCTCTGCTCTCTCTCTCCAGGTTACTGAACCAGCCAGCGAGGTCCCCGATCATATCAGGCCCAACCATCTGATAAAGGAGCTCACAAAGGAAATCCGCTACCAGGAGGTAAGGCCAGACTGGAGACAGTGGGGCAGAGAGGGGGTCTCGGGTTTGGCTCTGCAGACCCCCTCGGCAGGTGCGTGACACCGCTTACGAGGGACTGCTTTCAATCTTGTGGAGGAGAGGAACACAGTAGCCCTTATTCAGTGTTGTTAGAGACTGGGCGCTCTGTGCTCACTGTGATCCTGCTCGATTTTGGGTCATAATATCTTTCGTAAGCTCATTTCTGCTGTGGATTTGTGGGTACAAGCTGTGGAGACACACGCAGGGTTTTTTTTGTGAATGAAAGTGTCTCGGCGTTCGGCTCTCCTGACTGGTTGACTGTGCGCTGGGCTCTGCAGGAGGAGCAGGGCGGTGCCGGCGGCAGCAAGCCGATGAAATCTCAGGGAAGCGGTATGTGCCCCGTGACGCGGTCCACGCTGGAGCGGGGCACGCAGGCACGGCGGACGGCCAGGCGGCTGCGCGACCACCACGCCGCCAAGACGCCCTCCAACCTGGACATCCTGGAGCTGCACACGCGTGAGGTGCTGAGGAGGCTGGAGGTGGCCCCCTTCGAGGAGGTGAGTCCGAAACCGCCGCTCCACCAGCCCTGCACACGGGGGGCAGCTGTAGGGAGTTGCTGCGGCAGAACATGACATTATTATATTAAATTATTTTCATTTAGCACGCTCCTCCCCAGACCAACTTACACAAGTCACAGTTTTACATATTATCCATTTATGCAGCTGGATATTTAATGAGGCAATTGTGGGATAAATACCCGGCCCGAAGGTACAGCAGCAGTGCTCCACCAGGGAATTGAACTAGCAACCTTTCGGTTACAGTCCTTGCTCTTTACCACGATGCTACAGTGCCACCGCAGAACGGGTGACGTGTTGCGATTGGCTGATTTTTAACGGGCCCCTCCCCCTTGTGTGTTTGCCCCAGGATACCGCCTTCAGCTCCAGGGTGAATGGGAAGTTCAACAAGGTCTCCACGGCGTCGGCGGCGGCGGTGGAGAGGAGTTTGGACAACGACCTGCGTCTGGTGCTGTGCAACGGCAGGATTATCAGGTGAGCCGCCTGGAGCCGTCTTCTGGAGCGGGCCAAAGCTCCACGGGTCATCTGCTGCTGCTGGCCGCGGCGAGTCTGTGCCGCTTCACAGCCTCCTTGTAGTTAACAGTCGCTGTGCTCTCCTGTTGGGTTTCTGTAGCTACAGTATGTGCTAGGGGACGTCATGGCAACAGCGCCACTGTGCAAGATGGAACTCAAGAATGACACACAGGCTGCTGTGCAGTGTTAGAGATGAATCAGAGCCACGTGATGTGCTGTGACCTCTGACCTCTGACCTCTGACCCCTGACCCTCGTATGTGCTTGTGTGCGCAGAGACCAGAGGCAGCGCGCCACGGAGAAGAGTATGGGGACAGCGGGCAGTGACGGGCCAGTGGGCCCCCAGAAGGACACAGGCAGGATGAAAGTGGAGCGGGATGAATCGGGCCAGGGACAGCGCAGCACCAAGGAGAGGGACGAGAAACCCAGGCGCATCAAGAGTGAGTCAGCCAGACGCCGGCCGGCCTCTGACACGCACGCGGTCGCCGGGCGTCCCGCGACCGTCACGATGACGTCGCCCAGCTGCACGGCAGCTGCGTCTCTCCCAAAACAGCAATTCGCCCCCGCGTCCCCTGAGCTGGGCCGGAGTCAAAATGTTTAAGCCAGTAATTACAGGGTGTCTGCCTCCAGAGATATGTGGCTTTGGGGGTAATCTCTAAACACACCACAGCGCTGCAGCAGTAGCAGCAGGAAAGCAACAGTCACACACTCAACGACACCGTTGTTCTGTCTTTGCAGTGTTTTTGGAAAGCGTGAAATCTGAACTCAGGAACGGAGGATCATCAGGGCACTCTGAGGAGTCCGACTCGGGCTCTGAAGACAGTTGCACTACACAGGTACCTGCCTGACCTCTCAACCCCCCCCCCAATGGCATTCCTCCTCAGGTGAATCTGTCTCCTCTCTCCTAGAGGGCTGACATGGCTTTGCGTTCTCTCTCTCCCCAGCAGAAAGACTCTTCAGAGGACGATTCAGGGAGCTCGGAGGAAGAGGAGGAGGAGAAGGAGGCGGTATCCTCACGGAGAGAGGCCGGGAGAGGCTCAGGGCGCGTGATGGATCTGTACCCGGCCAATCAGAGACACCGACACCGGAGCAAACCACTGAAAAGGTGGGTGGAGACAGAGGACTGATGCAAACACTGTGGGATTGTGGGATTGTAATTTCCAGATTGCATGCTGATTTAGACCACACAGGTAGAATTCAGAAAGGCAGCTCTCCCTCATGTATAAGGGATTTTAAAGTGGCATACATAAAGTATCATTGGTCTTCTTATAAATCCACCCCCTCCAAAAAAGACACCGGATGGACAGCGTAATTGTGCATTCGTTATAACATGTATTACATGACAAATTTAAATCTGTACTTATGTGGAAACGTTCATAATAGTGCCAACATAAGTAAGGGCTTTTGCGAAGTGGTAATTATAATAAAATGAATGTTGTGTAATTTAACAGCAAATTAGAAAAGAAATATTGTGGTCACAGAATTGCATTCAGTTAAAATGTCACGTGTCTGTAGTTAGCTCTACTTGGATGCTGTATTAACTGGCTATAAAAAGTAGTTGTGTGATCCTGCAGAGAACGTCCTACCTCGCCGAGCACAGAAGAAGCTATTCAGGGCATGCTGTCCATGGCAGGCCTGCTGTGCCCACAGCAGCCAGACGAGGGCGCCACGTCTCAGGAGCCCTGGTGGTCCAGCCCAGCCCACCCCTCTCCGAACTGCGGTAATCTTTCCAAATCAAGAAACGTGTCCATTGGCCGTGCATAACACGTATGTTTTTGTAGGAGACAGGTAGCTGTGATGAGCGTGTGTGTGTGTGTGTGTGTGTGTGTGTGTGTGTGTGTGTGTGTGTGTGTGTGTGTGTGTGTGTGTGTGTGTGTGTTTAAGGGGGTCGAGTATGAGAGCATTGAATGCATATATGTGAGAGATTTCTGTGGGTGACCCTGTGTTGCTGTTTCTGTCCTGCAGGTGGGGGAGAGGAGAGCCAGGGGGATTCAGACAGTAACTCTGCACTCAGCCATCAGGTAACACTCAGGAAGGAGCTTTAATCTCAAACGCCATCTTGTGATAAGTAGCAAAAACACTTAATACAGCATGCTTTGTATGAAGTGTGAGTATGTATAGCAGCCTTAATGGCCAAGTGCAGTCCCACCTTAACATCCTAGAACAATTTTTTGTTGATTTTTAAAAAATGTAGTTACATTATTATTTTTTTTAGTATTAGCACAGGATCATAGACTTGAAACCAATTCATTATTCACTTTCAGTTTTAATTATTTTATCTGTTTTCAAGCTGTCCAAAATGGACGACATCAACTTCCAACAAATGCTGATTGCTAAACTAGGCCGCCTCAACGCTCCTATGCATTTCATGCTGCCAGTCTTCGAGAGCCTGGACAGATCATGTGACACTCCCCGCTCATTGTGGTGTTGTTTGTCCCTCTCCGCCTCCCAGGGTGCACTGAGGCCGCAGAGCGACCTCCGGACGGAGTGCCGGCCGGGGCTCCACCAGAGGATCCAGGAGAGCAAAAAATTCATGGACAGCCAGAGCAGCGGCAGCAGCAGCAGCAGCAGCGAGGCATGGGCCAATCACAGGCTCTCTCCAGACCCCCCCAGCCCCCTGCGCCGGGACGCCAGCCCTGGGATGGAGTACCAGTACAGCGAGACGTCCCTGTCGCCCCCTCTGCACCCTTCCAAGAGGCTCGCCTCCAACCCCCCTCCCATCAGCAACCAGGCCACAAAAGGTTGGTTTCCTCTAACAAAATGTGTTGCTGCTGTACAGTTCCTTGTCCCATAGTCCAAATGAAAATATGCTTATAGCTCAAAAGAAGCTGCTTAGTATTATTGTAGAACTGTATCACAGGCCAGTAATGCAGTCGAAAGTACAAGTACTGGCTACTGGCTACTGGCTAGTATTGCCAGTACTTGTAGTACTCGTACGAGTGTTGGCAGTACTCAGTATTGATGCTTGCGACTGAGGGTGTGTATAATATTTTGATAAACCATTCAGATGTGCAACATACAGTTAAGACCTGGATTAACTCAGTTATTCCTCTCTGTGCTTGTGCTGACGGATGGTGTTGTTGCTGGTGTTTTTCAGGCAAACGTCCCAAGAAAGGCATGGCCACTGCCAAACAGAGACTGGGGAAGATCCTCAAACTGAACCGGCACAGTCGTTTCTTTGTGTAGCACCCCCCTCCCCCGAAAAGAGACTTTGGAAGTGAAGACACTGGTGTTTCCTCTGTGCTGCGGAGAGAGCCCCCACCCCCTCATGTTGATATATTGGTCTTGCTGTTGAAGAGACGCGTGTGCTGTAGGAATCACTGCCTAGACACACGTTGAACACTAGCTCACACTCACTGTGTTTACGTGACAGGGTAATTGAATTTACACTAGCAGGCGCACAGCTTCACCACACACACACACACGCACACACACACACACACACAAGCATGCACGCACACACTCACACACAGGCATGGAAACACCAACAGAGGCAGAGTGTGGGTCCTCATTTGTGGAAATTTATGGAAAGTTTGGATCGCGGCAACAGAACCGTAGAAGAAGCTCCTGAACCTGGATCAGCATGTCAACACCAGCTGATCCTCTCATGTCAAACCTGGAATACTTCCAACACCATGGGACCGAATTGAGCCTAACTTTTTTTGCGTTGATGCCACAACATTTGCATCTTGGCCACAGGCCGCTTGTTTTGACTAAATGCTTCTTCCCTGCTTCTGATGGCTTAGAAACACCACTCTGTAAATTCCTGCACCACCAAGCGAACGTGTTGTGCTAAAGCCAAGAAGGCCCTGCCGCGGCGGCTTACTGCTGCCTGAGTGGGGTCTGGCCCTCTGGCCGTGTGTGTGAGGGACTGTCCGTCTCGACTGGGGACTTCTCTCTGTCGCTAGAACAAAGAAGGGTGCTAAGGTGATGAACTGATAATTTAAAAAAATGGTGCTCAAGTTTGTAATATCCCTGCTGTTCCCCCCCTTTCCCCTCATCACATTCACACCAGCAATAATGCAGAACGGAGAGGAGAGATTGATCCACGCAGTGCTCTCCCGCAGATCCAGTCTTCCCTGCTTCTACAGACGCAACCAAAACCAGAGTTGACATCAGGATGTCTGATCAACTGGTCAGTATTCAGCTGAGCTTGTCGCCTTCAGGGCGTGACCGCAGTACCTCATGACACACGCTCTCTCTCCGACTGTCTCCTGCTTTCGTCCACACGTTCCTCATCGTAATTCTTCTGCCGTTTTCTGGGGGACCCCTGTTTTAAACCCCCCCGTCGGCTGTTCTTCATGAGAAAAAGCCATATACAGTTGTGTTGCTAAGCCATATCCCTTTGGCACTACTTTAAAATGAATTGTTCTCGTTCTTCATAAGTCAGTCATGAGATTTCTACTTTTGCATCAATCATACATAGCATTTTACTGAGTGACCCCAAAATACAAAATCATGCTAGGAAAGTCATGTGGGAAAGGCTTTTGCCTTGTAACAAGGCAAACATGACCGTGTATAATAAAATTGGCTCCTTTGGCGCCACCTATCTGTCAGACAGAGGAAGACTGGAACTCTGAGAGTGCTGCTGTCAAAAAAAAGATGTTTTTAAAATAGCAAAAAATGGATTACTTTGTCTAAAGCATTAAATAATGTTAAAGCATTAAATAGTGTATAGAGAAATGACAGAAAGAAATCATTTTCCACTTAATTTATTTTATTCTTTTTTTCCTTTGGTGTTTGTTTCAATGTGTTTTATTTTTGTTGGCTTTTGAATGGATGTATTTATTATTAAAACAAGGTGAATTGTATTATATTTTAATGTGAAGCCTCCTTCATATTTAGGGATAGCAGTAGAAAAGGGGTTGTTTTTATCCTTGGTTCTCATGTATTCATTCTCACTCTGTTGAAAGCGTTGCCTAACTTGGTGTAATTATGATTAATTCTACCGTGATAGCAGCATCGCAGGTCTCTGCGTGCTTGTTCTAGTTTCAATTACTAATCTTTCTGTTGGGTGTCATTTTTGTAGTAACACAATTCTGGTCATGAATTACTAGTCTTCTTGCTTTCCTTATGAACCTAACCTCAACTTTTTAAATATCTGTGTCATGCCTGATTTTGGCCATCTTACCGTTGTCTTATGCAGTACAGGTTGTGTACCGCAAATGTGTTGACCGTAAATTCACAGTTCCTCTGTTTAGGTGAAAGAGATGGTTTGAAATCTTTTTTTTTTCTTTCTTCAAAAAGAACAACAAATGCGCTGTTCTTGCCGAGACACACTGGTTTTTTCAGACACTGTTGGATCATGTGTATTTCTGGTTTCTCCAAAAGCAAGTCATAAGATTTCCAGGGAGAGCGTTGGTAGGCACCATTGAGCCCAGTGTAATCATGGTGACTGAGTGAATTATGGAATGGTTTGTTGTGCACTTTGACCAGTGTCTGATCTGTCACAGAATTCTCGTTCCCTGGCACCAAAGCAGTGAACGACACAATATAAAGTTAATCCATAAATGAGTTTTTTTTCACCTGCGTTGGTCATTGTCACACAGTGGAGTACAAGAGTTAACTCAAGTGTTTCCTTTTCCCCACTTCCAATGTATTCAATTCCAGCTCTCCTGTCCTCAGGTAACCGCTGGGATTTCGGTGGCAAAACAATCAGGGATCTCGACCCTGTTTGGATTGTCAGTACTGGGATTCCCATGCTCCGATGCTTTCCGAAAGTTTGCGTTTGTTTTGGGATGGACAGTCTTTCTCAGGGACTGATGCCGTTGTTGTAAATGGAGACCTGAACTCATCACCAGCAGTACGTGACGAGCCATCACATCCCCCTCATAAATCTCAACTTTTCAACACTTAATTCATTTGACCCACTCATGACGTGTTTGTTCTTTGGTGGTTCTTGGTTCTGTGACATGGGAACATACACATATACACACACATACAATGGTCTGAAAAGACTTTGTTGTACTTGTTACTCATTAGTTACCAGACACGCAGCCATATGTTGTCTTCCGTCACTGCCGGGGTTGTGTGCGCGTGTGTAAACGCCAAGGAAATCCCAAATCTTCCCAAACATACTTACAGGTAAAGATGGCACATTTAATGCTATTCTACTGGTTTACATTCAGTTCTCAGCTTTACGGAGTATGGTTGTGCGTAGGGTCCTACCCATCTCATTTTCAGTTCCAAAGGGAATGTGAGCGTGAATGAAAGATCAGGTGCTTTGACTGTTGACTTTTTGGTGACCATTGGTATTTAAACACTTTCTTCCTTTTTTTTCCCCTGAGAACTCCATCACTGTAAATATGGAATTGACTGAAAGAAAACCTCTGTTCTGGGTCATGTTACTTCCGTCTGTTTAGCCTTGAGGTTTGGCACAGCGAGCACAGGGGGAATGCTGACAAAAAAGGGGCATCTGGTGAAGTAAGGACAGCTACTTAATCCACCCATGCGCTCACAAGTCTGCCGCCTGCCAAGACATGTTGCACTAAGTTCATCCAGGCTTAAGCTTGTCGAGTAGCTTTTAACCTTTGAACAGCACCAGACTCAAAGGCCCGAGTCACCACCTGTTCGCATGACCCGTATTAAGCGCTCAGTGCAAGGTGCTATTTGTTTGGCCTATTAGCCAGCCCTAGCATGGAATCTAGCTCCAGTGCTCGGGCATTTTTGCTTCACCAGTACAATCCTTGATGCAAAAAAATAAAGACTTCAGTACTTGCTTGACTTGAGTATTACTCTACCATATAAAACAAATGCTGCATCTAAGAGCTGAAACAGTCAGATTGTTTTCCTTTTATCCAGCTTAACTGTCTTATCATGACAAGTTTCATTTTTCACACCTTTTTGGTAATCATGATAACTGGCCTGCAGGCGGGAAATGTTTTATGCAGTACCATTAATTGTACAGTATTTATTTGGCTTTGGCATTTGTTTTTTGATCATGGTGAATGGAAGTATTGATGGTCATGGTGTATACCCCCCTTACTTTGATTCCTCTAATCATTTGGATGTTTAAATGAGATTTTAATATTTGATTTTACATGACAAAGCTTAGGATCTTGACTTTGTTACCCATTTCAATGCATCTTTGAATATTCATTTCTGCGTTTCAAAATGGCCTGTAAATATTAAAATAAGTTTTCTTAGTCATTCGTTTCCAGCCGTGTTGTGTTTCACAAGCATTTGACCAAGTTCCAAATATGATTTGAAACTGACTTTGTTCAAAAGACCTAACTGCAAAAAATAAAATACAAGCATTCAGCCGTTGTGCTCTCGAGATTTGTGACATATCACACAGAACACATCGTAGTGAAAACCGGTAATTTATTGATTTCTGTACAACACTGAAGACCTCCTGCTCATCACTGTGGAGACATGGTCCTGTACTCCGGATCAGCAGTCTGGCAAATGGAAGGGGACTCTACAGACAAGGAGGAAACAAAATATGAAACAGTATTGATGGGTTGTTTTTGTGCTTGCACTTTTTGGCAGTATCTCACTCAATGTGAGTGAAACCACAGAGATCATACTCAACTGCAAGCTCAAGACAGGCAAAGACACATTTCACCATTTAGCACTTAAAATAAAACACCTAATTAAAATTAAATGACTTAAAAATACTGCAGTTCATTTTCAGGGCTTACTTTGGATGAATACATACCCATCCAGCTGTCAGCCAAAAGGTGACATGCAGACATTGTATGCATGATAGATTAATGAATACAACAGGAAAAAATCAAATCATTGATGTGTAAACAAATATTTCACCCAAATGGTCTGCACAGCCTTCACTGAATCAAAATGAATCTCAGATGTCCAAACTCAGGCAAACAGGGCCAAGAACATGCAAAATTTGTTAAACCAATCAGTGTCTTGTGAGCCATCCAAAGGGCTGATCAGTGTGTCTCTGTGTAGCCTGGGGCTTACCACATGCCCACCTGCTGCGCTGTCCCCCAGGGTAGGTGTGTCATCTGGTTCTCCTTTTGCTGATACTCATGGTGAGATGTATTATTATGAAAGCGTACTGGGAACATAAAGTGTGCTACATGGGGGGGATGTCTTTACCTCTATGTCACTGAGAGGGGAGCGGACTTTTTCACTCCTCGTCATCTGGAGGGATACCAAGTTCCTCGTCTGTCCACTGGGAGGCGTCAGGCCATGGGAAATGACCCTGAATGGAAGGGGGTAAAGAAGTTCAAGCCTCTCTCTATGTCTCTGTCTCTTTCACTGGAATTTCATATCAAGTGCAGAAGGTCCAAGAAGTTCCATATCACGCACTGGGGGACAATCCTTGATTGGGTTGTAATGTGCAGTTTAAAGCAGATCCAGGTTAGCCACCTTAAACACCTTTCACATTGCAGAGGAAGCCTCCTGTCACTGATGTGTGAAAGGGTACCACCAAAAAGCCTAGCCAGCATGTGTCAGGGTCTTAGGCATCAGTGACTGATCTACAGCAGATCTTTCTTTGCAACGGCCTAAAAATATGTCACAGAGGTTTGTGAATAGTCCAAAACCAGGAGCCGCACGTTTCGTTTCAGGACTGGGCAGCATCGGACTCACCAGCACCGCGTCCGGGTCGTGCCACAGGTGCCAGAGGATCCAGAACCACATGGCGCTGCTCAGCAGCTCTGCCTGGAACACCTGGTTCTTGGTGACCTGAGGGGCCTGCCTGTACTGGGGCTCAATGTGAGTTCCACCGCCAGCCCTGCAAAAAGAAACGCGTCAGCGTGGGCCGCTGACAACCTCACACACACTCCGACAGTACATCACATTACTGTCTTTTAGCAGACAGCCTTATACATGGCTTACAGTTTTACCCATTTATACAGCTGGACATTTACTGAGGCAATTATTGGTTAAGTACCTTACCCTAGGATTCAACAGCAGTGCCCCAGCAGGGAACTGAACCAGCAACCTTTCAGATACTAGCCCTGCTCCTTTTCCACTACACCACTGTGCTGACAGTACCCATTCTCTCTCTCACACACACTTACAGTACACTTACTCACATACACACACTAACAGAGCACATAGTCTCATACACACTTAGAACTTTAATTCCACTCAGTCTGTCTACATGAGAACTGCACTGCTTACAGATGCGATTTCTTGAAACAGGTAGACAATGGCAGTGTGCACTGTTTTGGCTGCATTACAAAGTGCCCATGCAGTCAATACAGACATTTTATTAAAATCCACTGCGTTGTACAACAGGAAGTCACAGTAATTATGAAGTTTACTATTCAGCCCTTTGGTTTTCCAGAACGGTACTTCAATTAACCTACTGTTAAATGCTATTTGTATGATTAAGAAACGTGTCCTGCGCTGTATTCTCAACATTATAAATGTATGTGATGATTTTCAAGAAAATACGAGCGTAGAAGTATAATAACAAGGCTGCAATCTCGACAGAGAAGCTTGCATTCCGGATTGTGGCTCACATTTATTTCTCATATTTTGCTTACACGTTTAGACAAGCTTTAAGCTTTAAACTCCTGTCATCTGGCGTTTGCAGCAATGTCATCGACCACATTTGGACACATACAGCCAGGTAGCGTTCAAGTTAGCCATCAGCACTTGATGTTTACCCGCAGCTGATCATGAAATAGAAATGTTCCCGATAAAAATTTGTTAAAAATATATATATATATATATTCCGCCCTCTACATTATTTAGCTGGATAGCTAACAAACGAACAACCAACCTGCTGAAGTGACTAGCTGCCTGGCAATTTCTAAGTATTGGTGGCTGGACAATTACGTTCGTCGATGTAGTTCTGACTACCTAATTGAACAAACAACGTTGTCGTTGTTTAGCTCACTAGGCTTCTGCAGCAAGAATTATTTTGAAATATGCTAATGTTTGCTATAACGCTAGCTAACATTAGCTAGTTGCTACAATGACAGCTAACATCTAGCTAGCTAGGTAGCTAGCAAGCCATCATTCTTACCTTCTGACGACCATCTTCTGCGGGCCTCGTCTGAGAATCTGCGTCCCGGCTCGAAGCAAGCCCACAGCTCTTCCAAAAGAAGACATGTTATTTAATATCCCGTCCTCTCCCTCCTATTTTCTGACTCTAAAGACTCTCAGCACTGCTACTTCGGTTTAATGTCACCTCTATCCCGAAACGCACTGGGCCTGCAAACCCTTTAATAACAAGCCCTCTGATTGGACGGATGAGACAGAACCGTGCTTTATGGTTTGACCATAGAGGTCAAGATGACTGTGTAGCTAGATGGAATCCAATCGGGAGCCAACAATGTAAACACGCTCCTGGCCGTGCTGTAAACAACACAACCCGGTCAAGCTCTACAACCCATGGAAGGAGGGACTGACTTCAACCAGTGACTGACCGTAAAAATGTATGGACCAACTGCAATCGGCTGTGTAACGTCACGGTCGTTTAACTCTGATTTATAACCTTCCAAATCTCTGGTTGCACATTACGTGTGGGCTAAAGACATAAGCTTACATCAAGCAGTCAATAACAGGTTGTTTACGCATTTCATTTTATGTCGGACCGACATAGAAGCAGCTCTAAATACTGTAGCTGTGAAAGGTTTTGAACATATGAAAAATCATACCTTCACTCGCCGTTAGAGGGAGACATGGGCCTTTAATAACATCGGTTCCTTCGCTGTAGGGATAGCAGTAAGCACTGTACTTCTGTCCTTTACACTGAGTTGAATATGAGTTGTCGTTATCGTTACTCCACTATGTAGAGTAATATTATGATTCTGATCCGGAATCACTTTCTTAAGGCAAGAAATAACTGTGCACAACCAATGGCGAGTGAGGGCATGGGGGAGAAACTACAGTCACATAAGAATTACACCTGGGAGAGTGGAGAACAGTATAATCTAGAAGCTTGGCTATAAATCAATCCCCCCTGTCTTAATTTGAAGGATGAGTGATGACACCTACCTTTGCTGATTTAAACAAGCAAATACCTCCCTTTGCATGTTAATTGTGATCACAGTTGTTGTATGTTACCAGTCATGTGTGTTTTATATGATCATGACTTGAGGAGCAGGTTCAGTGAGTCTGGTGGGTGAGGTACAAGGCCAGTTACATTCCTCACTGAAACTGCTTTTACTTTCTTTGAAATGCCAATCAAACGGGTGCCTGCACTCGTTTTCAGTGTGAATCATGTGAAGGTGTTGTGAAAACTGCATTGACAAAAACTGAATACTTGAGCCAATAACACGTTGGGCTAAAAGTGAGCGTTAAAAGCATTAGTCTGCCGGTACAACACCGGAGAGAACATTCATCACGTTCACATCATTTAGGATCAGGGTTTTCAGAGTACAGTCATTGGTTATGAAAAATATAACAGAAAATATATGTGTTAGTATTCAAATTCATGTTTTGGTTAAGAACTGATAGCAGACGCAGAGCATACGTGGTCAAAATATTCATAAATAGTAGAGCATGTCTTTGCACCTGACTTTGCACCACGGTTACTTTAGTGGAATCGATCTGATTGCTGATAGGGTCAGAACAGCCCTCATTTTCCAACCGTTTATCTCTGATGTAGTCAGACCTGGTGAGAGAGGTTAGACATTAGGTAATAGACATTTGTCGATTAAATACAAGCAGAAAGACCTGCCACAAGAGTGCCCTCTAACAGCAGGAAATATTTATTTTCGTAAGGAGTGTTGTCTGATCATGATGAAACGATCCGTTGTATGGGACTGTTTGTGATTTGGCCCGGAACCCTGTCCTCAAACATTACTATTATGGGAAGGACCTAGAGTGAATTCTGGCTTGCAAATTTACCTGTTATTGACGAGGAAATAGTACAGAAAATTGAACGTTGACTGAACGTTACTGCGTCGCAGCGACGGTACTATTCTACGCCCCATAGAGACGGATGTGGATGTCACATGGGTCTGTAACATGATCTGAGATTGTTATTTTATTTAGCAGCTAAATCACACTAGAGGGCGCTCTAAGGAGAATCGAACGGAGCAGGACACGGACGAAACCGCTTCTGTAATGTGTGGGCTGGTGGGACTTTTCTGAATGCTTTCACAGTATTTGAAATGTAGCCTAAATGTCGGCGTTGTTCAGCAGAGTAGCAAAATTGTTAAAGCGTCATCGGCAGTGACTCGTGTCTGAAGCGGTACACAGAGATGAATACTGCACCTCTTCCGAGGTCGGTGACTTCACGGGTGCGATCTGGGAAATTTTTCAACCGGTCGTAGTTGATTTGAGTTAAGTCACCTACACAGAACATATTAACGATGGCACTGCGCTTTAAAACACCGTATAGTTCGCAGACCACGCGAAAATGTATGTATTTTCATAGAATTAAATGATAACGTCATTTACAAAATACATCTGAACTGAATTAAAAAACATAAAATATACCTTTGTCCTTGCTTTTTCTATCTTCAAAATAAATGTAGTGACTGGCTGGTTTCAGTGATAATCTACAGGGTTGCCGCAACGCATGACAAGCGCGTCCCACCTTTAATCTCAGGTCAATCCGAGTTGAGGCCAGGGCTAACAACGAAATTTTGCGTTAGTTAGGAACTGGCTTCTTCGTGTATGTCTGAGGCAACCTTACTGTCATCGAAAATTACATAAAGTACACAAGCCTTCATGTAATTATAGATGTAGGGTCGCGTTTACGAGATCTATGCAAGGTCCTCTAGTTATTTGCTCTGTAACCTTATGTAACGGTTTATTTACAGACACACGGTTAGACAGATATATTACACTCAAGTTTCATGTGTTTCGCAGCGGTACGAAAGATTTTTCAAAACCGAAATGCGCGCTTGCCTACTTCCGTCTCTGCAAAACGGTTATGTGATTGCAGACGACATTCGAGATTAATCAGAACTATCAACTTGCTAAACGAAATTAAAAAATTAAGTATTATAAGTGTAGGTGATGGCACAAGATGATCAAATGTAGTACGAGAGGCAGAACATTCACAATGGGCTTCTAGGCTAAGGGAATTTCGAGATGATGTGAAACGTGTCTGTTGAGCAGAGTCAGAAGCACCTGCTGGCTTCATTGCCATTTAAGGCTATGCCGTGAAATCAAACGATCTTCGCTTTAAACCATTCATCAAAGTTCCACCACACTGCATGGTTATGTAACAAAAGTGGACACTGGTGAAGGGGGGATTAGAAACATTTGTCCTTGAATGTTTCCAATAAAGCATCTGCCTTTCAAACACCCAGACATGTGTGATTACATACAGCTGTGGGAGACCCTACAAACATCTGGAGGGCTCTTTTTCATTAAGACCTGCTACAGAGGTGACAGCATAAACCAGATGATCAGGGCCTTAACTATGCAACTTGAAAGGACAAACACATGTAATTTTAAAACATAGCTGTCAATTCTGTACTTTATATGTGACAGCACAACCATCAAACAGACCCAAGAGTTCAACCCTTCTTCCAACAGCAGCATGTTTGGCTGGCAAATCTTCAGTTCAGTTGCCAGGCCACAAGTTGTATGAGGGATATCCATGTGTTGAGGTTTTGAAGTTTTGTAAAGATATTGCTTCCTAAAGGACACTGAGGGAATGCAGGACTTGTACAAATCACCCGAGACATTCAACCTCTCCATTTCAGAACCCTGTTCCAAGGGTATCACTAACATGTTCTGCACTACAAGATTTCAGCAAGTCTGCTGCACCAACAATAACTTGCAATTGCCAATGACACCGTAAAATCATTTCCTGCTCATAAACTCATGAATCCCTCCCTCAACATCCTGACAATACAGCACTGGTCACAATACAGCATAGTGACTTACCTGCTCAAGTCAATAGGCATTGACCCTAGGCACTAAGTGTTGGCTCCACTAAGAGTGGTTACACATGTACTGTATACACAATCACATAGCTGCAAGCATTGGGCATCTGCTCCAAAATGGCTTCCGTGTCTCCTCCGAGTGCAAAATGTTTTCCCATCCCCAAGAGAGATGGGCCTACTGATGCATTAACAACAATTTGCTTCTCCTTAAGAGTAGCAGATTGTACTGATTGAAAATACAGCCAAGAGAATTTGATTTCAGAGCTGTTGAGCTCAGTGGTTGTTTTTTGGTACTGGTGGGACAACACTTGCATACAGACTGACCTCCATACATAACCCTTCCTACACTTTCAGCAACTACAAAAATTGTTTTCTATTTACATATTCTGACTAGAAAGGGGGGGGGGGGGGTACAGATCACCTCGCCTCCACACATTTGACAGCCACATCCTGAAGTTTCCATTAGACATACTGGTGAGTTTTATCCTTTGAACTCACAGCTTCTCCTAAAGCAACTGGAAAGACATCTGTGCTCCAGGGGTTATTTTAAGAGATGTACAATTATTTAATCAAACGCTGAAATTCACATGCCTCCTCTACAGACATCACCCCCTCCATGCTCTCTTGTGATCAATGGGAGTTCTGAGGTCATACCACAAACACCCAAGCCTGGAAGATAAAATACATGAACAAACACAAGACAAGGGACAACACACCCAATAGATCATAGCCATTATCTCCTTTATTTCACCGTGTGCTGCGTCCAAGCATGGTTACCGCACATCCACTTGGACTTGTTTCGAATCAATATCTTCCTTTTCATCATTCCCAAATCAACGTAGGCCGCCAGCTTGGCTCTCAAAGAGGAACCATTGTGAGCATATCTGAAGTATTCAGTACTCACCATTACACCCACCGAACATACATTATGAAGAAGGGTTATACTCTCAACAACCGAGGAGCGATTTCTCCTGAAACTCTACTTAGGAGCACAGCATCGTTGCTGCCTCACCTGACTGGCTGCATGTGTGCTTACGTGACAATCCGTCGCATTTTGAAAATGCAGTGTAAATATTCACAAACTAAAACATACCCAGGTACATTAGCTTTGTGAAGTCCGTGCTTGTGCCTGCTATGCAGTGACCATCATTTAGCGTGTTACTCCGGAACATAAGCGCTTACCTAGGTATCCACTAGCAAACTGTTCAGACAAAACGTTCGCCATTTACTCGACAAGACGAGAAAGAAGTCGTAGACGACAACATGGCGGACCCGGATGGCACTCGTAAGTTAGCCATAATATTAACCAAGCTGGCTGGATTGCGACATGACTCAAGTTCCCAGTCACTTACAGCGTTGAACATTTATAGAGGGTAATATTAATTTCATGTAACTCAAATTAACACAAAGAAATAAGGACCTACTATCACAAATGAGCCAAGATAATCGAATTGGCCAACTAGCCGCTAGTTCCCTTTTGGCCACGACACCGTTAGCTAGCTATAGTTACCCACTCCAATATTTGAATGTATCCGAGTATCGCATATGGTATGAAAGACGATGTGTTTTCTATCGGCACTCTCCAAAGTAATCTAGCTAACAGTTAACCAAGAGGCTAACAGTCAGATCCTTCTGTTGTTGGAAAAGCCGCTAACATTTGCCAAACTAGCGTTAGACAGATGTAGCTGTAGCTTATCCCAACTATATATGGAGAAAAACAGAAGGTAAGACAGAAATTGTGTCCCAAAAGCGTTAAGTGCACTTCGGTTACAGTCTAGCCGAGCTTTAAAGGGCTTTTTGTCTTCGTCGCCACCGAAACGCCAAAACAGGAAGTGCCCCCCTTGCGCTTGCTTTCCGCTGTGCTGCTCTCGGGATCGCGGCGATCCCGCGCCTGATTGCGCGTTCTCGGCACTACTCAAAGGCTGAGCTCGGCGCCATCTTCTACATGGCTACTGTGCCTACACTACTTAATTATAAAACGTAATAATATTTTATGTTGAGGTAGTCCGTTTACAGAAAAAAGCATATACATCCCAAGCACGAAATCCATTAACCGCAGTGGAAATGTTCGGATCGTACTGAGCTGCCCGTACCCTGCCCTCTAATGGCGCCGTCAGCAGGTTCGTTGCAAGATGGTTTCTCCGCTTGCGCCGCTCTCTCCTTGCAGCTCACGAAACCCACCCCTCCTCTCAGGGTCAAGTGATGTCATTAAGAGCCAACCAACTCCCGCAACCCGTGACAATGCACGGGTTATTGGTCAGCGACATCGTCAGTCTTTTCAGCAACGAACCAAAGGGAGGGGTGAATGCAGAGGAAGATGCGCCATTTTGCAAGAATAAAATTCACATTTCTCAAAACTAATCAGTGAACGCGCATTAACTGTTTTTTTAATTAAACATGTAAACGGCGTGACATAATGACCAAGCATCAGCAGCGACGTATGCCCTGAATGCGAAAATAAAACAAACTATCAAAACGTGGACGCATAGGAATATGTCTAGTAAGACAGCTAGTTAACCTAGGTATACCTATCAAACAATTCTTAAAACAGAAGGCAGCAGATCGTTGACTTTTTGTCTCCTAAAAAAAAAAAAAATCCGAAACGTTCGGCGGGTTGAACGTCGGTGACAGCGCTTATTCCTCCTCCGACGGTAGAAAAAGGGCAATCGACAGTCTTTATATTTCGCAGGGCGCGTGCGCAGGGGGCTGCGGTTTGGCCGCAAACAGTACGTGCGTGGGGGAGGGGAGACCCAGCCGGGATGTGGATAGAAGGATTTGGAGCGTACCGTAGGAGCAGTCTATTGCCGCGATTAGCCATCGGGTCCAAGACATCGCAGGGATGAATTTTGAAACAGCTGGCTCGATGCGTAACAGCTCGACCACTTAAATCCTTCAGCCACATGCGTCTCGGACGGATTTCTTATTCCAATTGGCCCGGCACACTAGGTCACTAGCTGTTAAATATTTGATTTTGCAATGGGTGTATAGCTAACCAGTTGTTAATAATGGGTGTTCCACAAGCCTAACCCTTTTTTCCTGTAACTGGATTCTTAAGTGATGTTCGTAATTCATTTTTTTTAAAACAACACCGGCACCAATATTATTTACAGGTATCTCTGAGGGTGTTTCAGACACTGGGATCATCGTTTTTTCGTTTCTGTTTACTTAGAAACCATTGCCGAGCAAACACTGGTACAGGATGTTAATGCATAAGTGGATATTTACTTCATGCAGGGTCCAGTTGAGCAGCATCCAGATGCTTGTGTTTATGCTGGTCAGCTAGTATGCTGCACCCCTTCCCCTCCCCCACCCAATCAACCAACCAACCAACCTGTAGTTAAATAAGAAATCGCTGCATTTGTGGCTTGTGTAAGGGAATTATGTAACAAAGATTTGCTGGTTCCAGCTGTGTGGAGCAGGAGTCAGAGCTGCTTATTTTCAGCTCTGCACAGCTACTGCAGAATCTACCTTCCTTATCCAATATCAGTGAGCCAGATATTCATTCCAAAAATGAATTCATGCAGTGTTCCATGGGAATACATTTGTATCTAGTACAATTACAAAAAAGACTGTTTTAGGTTATCAGGAATATCTAGTAGAGTACTGCAAGGTGCTTAAGTTAGACAGTTTCCTGGAAAACTGAAAAAAAAAAACACATCTTACCATAAGCCAAACTGGTGTTTCTATGCATTTGTGAATCATGAGCAGTGAACCGAGCCTGAAAACTCCCCTATTCAACTCCTGTATTCCCGTACTTTATTGAGCTGTCAGAGAGCCCTTTTCTGCTCAAAGCCTAAGAAAATTGATCAAAGTGGCCATGCAGGTAGATGAAACAACTCTTGTCTTGAATCCAGTGTCACTTGCTTTCATGTAGTTTTACTATTTCACACACAATTATTACTCCGCTGTAACACAACAGGTGTTGACGTTATGACTACTCTGCTGAGTGTTTACAAGAGGGAATGCTTAAAAGCTGTATTTCTTTACTGACACCTCTGATTTGATTACGACTGTGTGACATTATGTCTGTAAGGCTTCGTTGGATTGACACAGGAAGGGAAATAAGAATGTATTACGAGTCCTTTAACAGTCTGCTGGCCTCATTGTAATTTGTTAGCATACAGTTCAGTTGCACAAGTGCAGAGAATAGGTCTGCGAGAATTTTTTGCAAAGACAGGAACAAATCAAAAACCTGCACAAAATGCAGGCTGGTGTTCTTTTTCACTGCACTCTCTGCTGCAAACCACAGGAAACGCAGAATTTTCACATGCACGCTGTATACCCCCAGCAATCAAAACCTGTCTCTGATATGTGATGTAAAACCTTTGGTTTGGAACGAGACAACTGTCCACAGCCCAAATATTACAACTGAGAAATACTCCAATGGTACAAACTATTTGAAAATGATGTCAGGATAATTCCCTGAATGAGTTTGCAGGCAAACATGACTGACCAATCTCATGCTCAGTGTCCAGTTCATCTTAGTCCAAACATGAGATTAATCAGATTAATTGCCTAGGTTATTGCAAGTGTGTGTACTGACAGCATGCATTGCATTCTTTGGTTTATACATATTAATTCATATAAACTAGCAACTGGCTGTAACAGCCAGACTATCTGCATAATTATGTTCCTCCTTATTTCCTATGACTATACTTCTACGTTACTACTTATCACAAGTAAGTAAAGGATACGATACTAATCCCTCAGAATTTCTTGATTCAACGTCCCCTACTTAAACATGGCGGTCACATTCCATGAGGTTTTTTTTTTTCTTGGTGGTGGGTGGGTGGGGGGGGGGTTTACTGAATGACTGCATCTCTGTGCTCGCGGTTTCTCGTGAACGCGCGTTTCGCTGGAGATCTGTCCTCTCTCGCTGCGCCCCTGTGATGGTGGGCGGGTGAACCCCGCAGGGTGTAGGGGAGGGATTGGGTTTGCAGGGAGGGGAGGGGGGAAGGGGGGGGGGGGGAGTGCTCGTTGGGGGAGGCGGAGTCACGGCAGTCCTGCCAGAGCCGCCATTTTTGCAAAGAGGAAAAGAGACAGGAGTGAGCGAGTCCAGGTTCCAAGTCACCATAGATAGGACAGAGAAATAAACGGTTTTGAACAAGCGAAAAAACTGAAAATACAGATTTCAGGGTGACGCAAGAAACTATAGATAATATAACAGTTTTTTTATGGGGGGTAGTGTTAGACTTAACATTTTTTCCCCTTTGTTGTAAACCCGCAGTGGAGACGGTAGTATTGTTTTGGTTGTGTGGAGGCACGGGCGGCGGGGGTCTCACCCGGGTCCCCTGTTCCTTTACTCACCGTATCTACAGTGGACATTAACGGTGAGTAAAGTACTTACTATTATTTAAACTGGAAGCCAAAACCTACTATTGTTGTGGCACTTTCAGAAGAAGAACTCAGCAAATTAGACAGGCTAGCTAACGTTAGCTTAGCTGTCTTGGTGAAGTGGTTCCTCTGTCAATGTGGGATCTGCCTGGAGTTGAAAGTACTGGTTTAACTAACTAATTCATAACTTGACAAGCGATGTAACTAGCTAGTTTTCCTAGATAGCATCGTTTAAAGTTTTCTCTGTGTTGGCTAGCTTGGAGCTTTAGCCAGAAATGATGACCCTATGGTATCTTATGTTGAGGCGATGGAAGGACAGTGCACTCGGATTTAGGTGATGGTCCTCCCCATGATGCTGGCAGGTTGTAGAAACAGATCTGCTATGAAAAGAAGAGAGAGCAATAAGTGTTTTGTTGCACGTTGGTTGTCAATAAACGTTATTTTTTTCAACGGAAATGTGTAACGGAAACCAGCTTTACCGGAACATTCGTGTTCTACGTGGCTAGCAAACTAACTACAAACTGGCTGAGTATCTATCGCATTAAAAACTTGGCAATAACGTAAGTGGGTAGCTGGCTGGCTCCTGGTACATTTTTTTGCAATCACAAATGGGTTGCAACTTGCTAGCAAGTTGTACTATGTGGACGTTGATGTTGCTGTCAGTTGTCGCCTTTATTAAATGACAGGGGAAGCTGCACGGTTTAAATGAGTTATTTCGGTTTAAATATTTTTAAATGAGTTCCATACTGAGTAGCAAGGTGGGTTGCTACAAGCTTTTGTTTACATAGCTAACCTTAGCAAACTATGTAGCCATACCTACCTAGAGACCCACGGCTCCCTGCGCCGAGACATATACGGTCAAAGACTGCATTTTGAAACGTTTCACATCCATGATATGTAGCCATCTAATTCGCTAACCTACGATAATCATCTTCTCAAGTAACGGTTAAGGTTAGATTATAAAGGGCTAAAGAGGAATGGGTTGGTTTGTTGCCAGCCACAGTAAAACGAAGGTGCGATCACGGAGGTGCGTTTAGAGACGAAGGCATGGGAGTCCCCGTTGGGTTTTATTACAAAATACATTAGGTGCTTAATTTAGATTCAGAATGTATGTGGCCGTGCTGCTGCAAGCGTGGGGGAGGGGTGCGGGTGAAAAAGAGGCGGTGTCGGGAATACTGTAGCGGCCCGTTGTCACTGTAATAGCCAGTTAGCAACAAAGTACCTGCAGGCTGGCTAACGTTAGCTAGGTACGCGCCTCCACGAACGGCACACAGCGGTGTCTTTGCTAGCTCCAGCCGTGTGACAATACAGCGAAATGACTAAACCAGTCCATTTAAAACGGCGTGTGGCGTTTCCCCAGCGAGGCTGCTGGCTAGCTGGCCGCTGTGCATTAGTTTTCTCTACGGGATGAATGCTTTATTTGTCATTTTCTGGAAGCGGGGTAGTTGCGAAACAGTACAGCTAACAGGCTAACAATCCGCAAGGCATCGGTGGGAGGTATTCTCAAAACGCGTTCTTCAGTTCCGGAGTAATACTAGTTGGCTAAGCTGTCTGTCTTGCTGCGATCGCCTTAGTGAACTTTCCGCGTCTTGTCTGGTAAAATCGGACACACAAAGCGACGTGCAAACGCGAAAGCCAGACGGACCGTAATCTGAAGCACGGGGTGGACTCTGAACGTTTTTCTTCACGCTTACGACGTCTTCTCGGCCGCACGGTTTTTTTTTCCGCTGTCCCCCACGAAAGTGGTGTAAAAATGGCGGCCTGGGTTGATGTTGTGGTAGCTAATTTAATCTGTTCATCCTTCCACACCCCTGCCGGCCGAGCTCACACTGCAGCGCCGACACGGACGCGAAACCACACAACGGGAACGACCTGGAAAAAACAGACCGTTTCACAGATCTTTCGCACGAAGGAACGACTGGACGCGTTTCGCAATCTGTGTCGCGCATGTTTCAGACCACGACGTCGTCTTGTAGCGATCGCTATTTCGCTAGAGCAGTCGTTAAGACCGGGGTGACATTAAATTAGAAAGAAAGTATGAAGTCCAGCTGTACAGCTACCTCAATATTGAGCAGAATCTGAAATATGTAACCTCAGCTAGTCTGTTATTTAACCGGGGTACGCCCCCTTTTAAATAAAAAATCCGTTTATTTGATGTTGTGGAATAATGTTGGTTGAGAAATTACCAAAGCAATTGTTGTGGTAATTCGCATTTATACAATCTAGTTTTGATACCCTGATGCAGCTAAAAGGTTGCAAAAATGTAATTCTGAAATACACAAGTGTTCAACGATGGGTTCTGTTCTTGGGAGACAGTGCAGGTCGTTGTGTCGTGTTCGTCAGTCCAGTTAAATGGGTTTATGTGTTTTTAATGAATAAATGCGGACTGAAACGTACCCACGGAGCGGTGGCGTGTCTTTGTGTGATGTTAGCACGGGTTTATTTCGGAGAGCCGCATTTGACTCGTGTGTTGGCAGTTTGTCATACAGCTAGTGGAGTTATATAAAAGGATAAAAATGCAGCACTTTGTAAAAAGAACAATGGAGGGATTTATTTCACCCCTTTTCTCTGTCCCCTTTTTTCAGCTCTGCATACGTACCTCTCTCAAACCCCAAGTCCTCTTCAGAAACCAGAACATAAGTGGAGCCCTGGCTTGTTTTCGCCATCCACCATTATTATGTAGGAATATGGAAACAGGGGTATAAACAAAATATGTGTTCATTGTCAGAATCGAGTCCACTCCATTCAGAGTTAAAAGTGGGCGAGGGGTGATCTGGGATCCTTTTAACTTTAATGGAGTGAATACCGTGACCGTGAACATCAATATTTTGACACTCACCAGCCAGTCCTATATAGATTTCTTCTGTAGTGACCCTAAGTGCAGTGTAAAAACGAGTCTGCATTTCGCCGTGTTATTATTCTGTGTTGAATCAGCTCTTGGGTTCAGCTAGAGACGACTGGAGGCAAAAAGGATATCATATGCATTAAGGAAATCTTAGTCACCCAGTAAATAGGCCATATAATAGAATAAACAGGATGCTTAACAAGCTGGGAGTGATTTGTCACAAAGGTCAGCCGAGCATGGAGCTGCTAAGGAGTAGTTTTTGTTCAAAGGGCAGTGTTTGTTCGTCTGTTGGTCATAGCAAAGGGCCTTGTGTTATCTTTGAGGTATTAATAGCCTGGGAAATATTTTGTGGTCTAATTAAAAGGCAGTGTATAGGATCAGTTAAGCACCACTGTGACATCACCCTTCCACATAAGGAAACCTGAATGGAGAAGTGATGGGCTGTTGTGGCTTGACTGCTAGGTGAAGGATGTGAAGAGCAGGGTCAATTTTAGTAAAACAACAGCTGTTACTCTGTTGTCTCCTTTGACATTGAAAAAGACCTGACCCCTTGCCCCCCTTAACCCCCCCTGGACCAAGCAACACATGCCCTGCCCTCAAATGGCAAGATGAAAAGCCAGCAGGAAAATAAAGTGTTGTAGCTTGGTCTCAATAGCGCGTTTGCCATAATGTAGGAGTAATGATGGCTAATGGCAGCCTGGGTGTATAGCTGTGCAGCTGGCTCCTGGGGAACAGCTTTGCCCTTCCAGAGACAATGAGGACCAGCTGACTCCTGACCCATATAAGCGTCCGGTTTGCGGAGTGTCTGGGGAGGCCAGCAGGGGCGTCCATTCTCAACCCTCCTCCCCAATTATGTGAGATCAATGCACAAGACTTTGCTTGTGTGTCTGGCGTGCTTTCCACGACCTTTTTTGACAGAGCTGTCTTGTATTTGTACAGGCTCAATGGAAAATATTAGGCCTGGTCTCCCTGTGGTCTTTTTGCCAGGCTCCTCTCCTGAGTCCAAGAGGCCCAGGTCTGTTCTCAGAGCCAGTGAAGCGGGAGATAGCCGTGTGGCACAAACTTTGGCAGTCTCCACTGAAAACACCGGTTTTGAAACTGTCGCCAGATGGGTGCATTTTTGTGTGACCTTTTTCCCTTGTCACACCATGCTGTCGCTGTTGTCGTGGGAGAGCAGTGAGTCCTCACCTGAAGGACAGGAAGAAGCTGGCGATCAGTGGCCCGCCCAGCCACAGACCGTAGGGAGAGAGGGGTGTTGTGTGGATGGCTTTCTGTCTCCGAGGAGGGTGCTGAGCAGTTCTGTTCCAGTCCTACTCAGTATGTGAAAGTTGGGCCCATCGTGATAAAATCAACAATCCACCCAAACATAGATAACATCTCACTTGCTGGTGGTGTTGACTAAGAACAGTCCAAAGTTGATAACAGCTGAGTATGAACAGTATAATTAGCTACAGTGAGGTAGCCTTCCAGATCTTTTTTTTTTTTTTTTGTATTGGCAGTGTGGTGTCCAGACTCCTGTGAATACAAGTGTTCTGTCAAAGCGATGAGAGAGCCAGGCAACAGACTGACACCAGCTAGCCAGCAACATGTGCACTCGCTCTTGTCTTTGGTGGGAGTGGGAAGAGGCGGGGGGGTCAGTTGTAGTTTTTGACCAATATGAGAGCCCTCGTCTGGTGACGGGTGGAGCCAGTGTCCCCTCTCGCCCTGCAACTCATCCCCACTCCACACACACACACACGCACACTTTGGCTGTAGTGGTGGCAGTCCATGGAGCCCATACAAATCCCAGCTCCATAGCATCCCTGGCTTATTACTCTGTAGTAAGCCGGGATGTACTGTGGCTGTGGCCAGCAGCAGCTTCTTCCCTGAGCCACACTGTGCACTGTAGCCTGACTTACGGTGCTTACGGACTTTCAGCTGACTCTCAGTCAAGCTGAAATTTGTCTTCTGCACAAATATTTGGGTAGTCTCTCTCTCTGTCGGTGTGATCATATTAGATTTATGTTGAACGTGTCAGTTTGATGTCTGTTGGAAGAGAGGTTGTCAAACACTAATGTGCATGTGGCTTCAGTTACTGCTTTGTCTATAGTGTACACACACACAAACACACACACACAAGCGCGCGCCAGGTGCACCCTGGTTGTTTCACAAACACATCTGTCAGCGCGGCAGGAGTGTGGATTGCAGTACACGCGTCAGTGGTTACAGGAGAGGACGTGTTCCGGTGGACCTCAGCCACCTCCAAATAGCAGCTCTGAACGCTGCTGGGTTAAGTGTATTCTTGGATTCAGGCTTTTGTGTTCTGGCAGTTAGCTGTGCGTAGTGGCACGGTGAGTGCAAGGCAGCTCTCCAGGAGGCTCAGAGGGGTTTGCATTGTGTTGTCACGGCGTTCGACAGCTCTGGTTTGAATAGCTCCTAATGAAGGCTATGATTTGAGTGCTGAGATGCATGCACAGAAATAATGGGGGATTTTTTGGTCACATACCATGAATGGTCTCCATGTTGATCAGGTGTGTAATGAGAGAGAGATTGTCACGTCAGAGGCTTGGTAAGGTCTTTATCTTTCACTCCTTCTTTTTAAAGTAAATCCAGCATCCCGTCTCATAGATTTCTCTGTGGTATGTCTGTTTATTGTGTGTCTGTTTTGCCATTCAGCTGTGCTCATAGGCGTGCCTGCGCGTGAAACCCACTCAATCGGGGTACTTGGGCTCAGCTTGTCTGTGATGGAGAGCTCTATCTGTGCTCCTAAGAGGCTCAGATCCAGCACAAGCTCTTATTAAGGGGATCAGAGCACAGCAGAGGGGCAGGGCGAGTCCACTGTGTTGCAGGGGTGAATTAATTTACTGCAGCAAAGCTTCCTGCTGGGCCCGTAGCCTCATTAGCATCCCACAGCCCTCCGTTCAAACCCTTCCGTAAACCTGCTCACCCCACAGACCTCTGTTCCCGCTCTCCCAAATCCCACACGTCCCACAGTCATCCGTAAACCTGCCCATCATACGGTCCTCAATTCAAACCCCGCATAACTCAGCTCACCCCACAGCCCTCCGTTCCCACCTTCCCAAATTCCACGCGTCCCTCATCTCTCCAGTCACTCCCTCCCAAATCCCACCAGTCCCCCACCTCTCCATTCTCTCCCTCCCAGATCCCACCCATCCCACTGCCTTCCATTCACACCTGCCTGAGTCCCATTCAGCAGAAGCTTGGGCCTTGCTGTCCCACTCCCCACTCTCCTGGCATCCCGCCCCTGGCCGGGGCAGACTGTCCAGCTGGAGTGTTCCCTCCCTCTCTCCCTCCCCCTCTCTCTCTCTCTCTCTCTCTCTCACTCGCACACTCACTCCCGCATGGCCTCCCTAATGCACTCACACATACTTACAAACTCACACATGTAAACGTACCCAGATTCGGGGTCACGCGCACTAGCTCATACACACACACTCTTACTTGCGCACTCACACGGTTACACATTTTCTCACACGCGATTCCTAAAGGAAGTGTGTTTGGCCGGTGTAGGCCTGCCGCTGCCTGCCCTCTCTCTGGCAGTGGCCTCACACTCTGCACATGCTATAAACACCTGACAGGGACCTCTGGGTATCAGTGACAGATCGGGGAGGGAGGGCGTGTGGACGGAGAGGAGGAGAGGTGACTCGTCCGACCCGTCACACTCCCGGGGGAGGGACTGGCCGAGAGGATGGCAGGTGGCTGGGAGACAGGGCCTCTCAGGTGACACACCTCTCCCTGCACCTGGCCCCCGCTGACACTCAGACACAGGTACAGGTAGGCAGCACTGTGTGACGGCAGAGAGCAGGCAGCTCCGGGTGGGAGGGGCCATGTTGCCTCGCGGTCCCTGACCTAAAGATTCCCACCAGAACTGCAGCTCGCTGGAGTTAGGTTCCACTATAGTTCTGCTTTGTTTTCTTGTGTTGTTTTTACAGGCTACGTAGGGCGTCTGGGAGTCAGGAGTGTGTGTGTGTGTGTGTGTGTGTTGCTATGACTGAAGGATTGAATTGGGCAGGTGAAGGCCACGGATTGTCAAAGCTAGTGAGAATCTGTTGACTTGCTATGCCTCCACCTGCCACCTCTTCCGCAGTCTGCAGGCAAAGAAAAAAGACCTTTGATACGACCTGGCGTCTTCTCTCTGGAGGCAGAAAGAGAAGCTCCGCTCTCATACTCTTGGCAACTCCGCTCTGGAGTCACAGAGAGAAGCTCCGCTCTCATACCCTGGCAACTCCACTCCAGAGTCATAAAGAGAAACTCTGCTCTGATACTCTGGTTCCAGTCTTTCTAAAGGAAGTTGTAGTTGTAGTAGTTTGAGCTAGATTGCTCTAACCCAGTAGCCTTTGCTTTGCACTGTATGGAAGCCAGACACTGTTGTACAGCCTGGCGATACAGGCCTGCCCGGTCACATGGGTGGAACAGCAGGGAGGCGGTTCTCAGGTAACCTGTTGTTGTCCTGCTCTGTGGAGCAGATCGTTTTAAAGCCCCCGTCGCTCGGCTGCGGAACTCCTGTCAGACGTGCTCCCAGACCTCGTTTCCTGGAAACCAGGATGCGGAAGCGGCTAGCCGCGCGACACGCTAACATAACGTAATGCAGGAAGCGGAGTGCGGAGTCGGCCACCGACCCCTCCCACTGGCCGCCCTCCTCACCCCATGGCTGTTAATGACTAAGTGCCTCGCCTCCAGTCTCTCATTAGGGCTGTCGCTCGGCCACATCACTCCGGCACGGAGTCCTGATGGCTTTCCACAGCGCGCCGCCTCTGCTGCAAACAAGCCGGGAACGCAGAAAGGAGAAGACGGCGGCTTTTTATTGTTTTATGACATGGTGGTTTTTTTTTTTTTTTTTTGTTAAGGTCACTATGAGTGCAGCCATGGAGACACCCCTCCCTTCCACTGTAACGCATCGTCCATGTTTGAGACTGGAGCCCTGGCTCGTGTCCGTCTGTGTGCTGCGCCTTGCTTGTGGAGGACGGAGGAGCGCGAGGGGCTGAGATTGACATGGCTTCCTCTGTCTCTCTCTCTGTGCCCGTCTCTCTGGGTCCCCGCTGCTTCTGCACTGCAGTCGCCAGCTGGACCGGAGACACACGGCGCGCAGAGCTCTCTGCTGAATAGGAAAAGCAGAACATCTGTTTTAGAGGTTACGCTCCCTGAAAGTGTGTGTGTGTGTGTCTGTGTGAGTGTGTAGTGTGTAGCCTTGGGGTTGCATTTCCAGGCATTTCCTCTCTCGCTCTCTGTCTCACTCCCTCTCTCCCTCCCTCTCTCTCTTTCTTTCACTGCCTCTTTCTTACCCCCCCCCCTCTCTTTCTGTGTCTTTCTCTGTCAGCTGGCATCGCTGGCTTTGAGCCATTGCAGTCTGCTGGTGCAGGTTTGTGAGGTCTTCAGAGGGAGGCAGACACTCCAGTGTTGTCGCCCTGTGTGCCTTATTCGCGTATGTGTGGTCCAGAGGTCTCTATCGTCTGCCTGCTTAGTATCTCCGGAGTCGGGGCAAAGCTTGTGGGCATGTTGAGAGAGGCTCCCGGGCAGGGCTGGGTCCTTCCTCCCCCCCCGCTGATTGGGAGGGCACCCCAGAGCAGGTGTGCGCGTGCATGGGGTGTGTGTGCTCAGAGCTGGATCTGCTGCAGATCACCTTGTCCACTGAAGGATTGTGGGATTGCCCAGTTTTCAGTATGCGGACAGTGATTTATAAGGAGGGGGGGCTGGGCACAGCCAGGTAGTCTAGCATTTGTATTCTGTGTTTAAGCAAAAAAAGTGTAGCTTGCGTATTGAAATTCAAATTGTGCGTGTGTGTTGGTGAATAAAATATGTAGCCTGTGTATCGGCAAAATGTGTCAGGCATATTGGTTTAAATTCAGTGATTTCTCAATAGTAAAACACATATTTTGCGTACGTATGTATTCTGCACGGCTGTGTGTAAAAAAAAAAAAAAAATGTGTGCATGAGTGTTTGTATGAAGTGTTTGTGTGTGTGCGCGTTTGTATAAACTGTTTGTGTGTGGGTGCACAGAATGTGTGTGCAAGCGCTAGCGTGCGTGTGCGTGTGTGCGCTTGGAGACCCAGCCCCTGCTAGCCGGAATGACTCAGTCTGTGATGATAGTGCGGGGTTGCATCAGCAGCGCTAGCAGCGACGCATGCACTGGAATATCCCTCAGCCTCCCTCCCTCTCGGCTGAAACCGATATCAAACGGCAGCGGCGGGCCTACAGAGGAAGAGCCGGCGCTAAGCAGCCCGAGCGGGGTGGAGGATCCCCGAGCGGCGCAGGAACCCTGATCTCTTACGCACCCATACGGCGCCCACGCGGATAAACCGGGGACGGCTAGGGAATGCCCAGCCCTCGACCTCCACACACACTTCTTCTCCACCCAGACGTTTAATTTCGGGTTGAATTCAGGGCTCCGGTCCTTGTTTAGATGATCACATTCGGGGGGGAGAGGGAGCTTTGCGCAAGCCGGGCCCAAACGGACAAAAAAAATCCCCTCTTTCACAACCGCAGGAGAAATTGATTGTGCACACAGCCCTGTGCCTCCCTGTAAAATCTTAATGGAGGAGAGAGAGAGGGGACATGCACACAGGAGTCTGCCAGCTCCCCTCCTGTGATTATCATTATCTCTTTATCTCCATTTTGCCTTTCTCTTGCCCTCTCTCTCTCTCTCTCTCTTCCTCTTACACTCTCTCTCCGTCCCTCCCTCCTCTCTGTCCTTTCTTCCTGATGTAAAGGGAGTGGTTCGGCTGGAAAGGGACTTTAAATGGCAGCTTCCAGAGTTCTTTTAATTAGGAGCTCTCCCTCCCCCCCGCTCTATGTTCAGGGGTTTTTTTTAGGAAGAGGAGACAGGGAGGGGGGAAAGAATTTGAGTGTTGGTGGGGGGGGCGGTTGAGGGGCACTTTTGTGGGCTTTTGGCAGTGTTTCTCACACATGACATACAGCCCTGCTAAAGGAAGTGGGAGGAGCAGACGCTGGCATGCCGCTCAGACAGCGTCCAGGACATTTTACTGTACTTGTGTTTTTTTTCCACCCCCTTTGTGTGTCTTGAATGTGTCTGGCTCAAGCACAGTGCGTGTGTGGCTCGCAGTGAAAGAATCTGGGTGGGGTTGTGTAAATCTGTCCAAGAGTGTGTGTGTGTGTGTGTGTGTGAGAGAGGGGGGGGTGGTTGAAAGTCTATGCCTGTGTGTGTGTGAGAGAGGGAGTTGAGAGTCTATGTCTGTGTGAGACTTGCAGTGTGTGTGTGTCTGTGTGTGTCTGTCTGTGTCTGTCTGTGTGTCTGTCTGTGTGTGTGTCTGTGCGTGTGTGTGTCTCTGTGTGTCTGTGTGTGTGTCTCTGTGTGTCTGTGTGTCTGTGTGTGTGTCTGTGTGTGTGTGTGTGTGTGTGTGTGTGTCTCTGTGTGTGTGTGTGTGTGTCTGTGTGTGTGTCTGTGTGTGTGTGTGTGTGTGTGTGTGTGTGTCTGTGTGTATGTGTGTATGTGTGTGTGTGTGTCTGTGTGTGTCTGTGTGTGTGTGTGTGTGTGTGTGTGTGTGTGTCTGTGTGTGTGTGTGTGTGTGTGTGTGTCTGTGTGTGTGTGTGTGTGTGTCTGTGTGTTTGTGTCTGTGTGTGTGTGTGTGTGTATGTGTGTGTCTCTGTGTGTGTGTGTGTGTGTGTGTGTGTGTGTGTGTGTCCGCATTCCTAAGCAGTGACAGCAGGATTCCCTTGCTGGAGTGAAGAGAGGCACTGAATGAGAACGTGTTTGAAACTGGCTGGCTTGTTCTATGGGAGGTGTTTTAAGTGCACCAGAACCTACACAGCTTGAGATTCGCAGACAGAGGCTTTATTGTTGTTTGAGACTTACTGCAGCTTGTTTCTTCTTAGTGAGAACAGTGTTTCTGCAACAGTTGTTCTCACTGTTGTTAGAAGTGTGCCAGTGTGTGTGTAGTTCTCCGGATGTTTCTGTGATGTGGTGAAGAAGTGGCTTCAGTATAAAGGCTGCTTCCCTCCTGAACAGCAGAGATGGGAAACCAGGAGTACAGCAGTACCAACAGCCCCAACGAGGCAGCACATTCACACTCACACGTATGTACACATACTGAGACAGACAGACCTATGGACACACAGATAAATGTACACACTCTCTCTCTCTCCCCTTCTCGCTCTGTCTGATATTCACACTCTTATTAATTATCTCTGGAGTGGGGCAGGTGTCGTCTCTGCCGGTCTCTGGCCGGCCCGGCTGCCGCCCCGCTGCGCCCATCCACTCTGGCCAGACCCTCCCACCGCTACCAGATCCAACCAATCACAGCTCTCGGCGTCTCCCTTCTGGTCCTCTCCTCCCGCGGATGGGTCGCTCGGTTTAGGGGGACGTACTCTCTGTGACACACACACACGCACAGAGGACTGATGTAACAGGATATTCCTCCAGCGGGGGGCGCTGTTGGGGCCAGTGGCGGTCCATCCGTACGGGCCGCTCTTTTGAGGGCGTGTCGGAGTGACAGGGTCCCGCTCACCCTGGGTTCTGCGGGCAGAGAGCCGCGGCGCTGACGCCCCCCTCCCGGGACGACCTGCCGTCCGCACGCCGAGCCGCGGGGGAGGAAGCGTCACTGTGGTGCTGGGGCACCTGCGTCTCCTCTAATCCTCCTAATCAATGACACGCTCAGCATCTGGAAGGGGCGCGCACACACCCCAGAGTGAGCACACACGCGCTAATGCCCCTCCGAGCGTTACCGAGTCAGCCCCAGCCGGTGTGTAATTTCCCTGATAAAACTGGCCAATAAAGAGCATTTAAAGAGCGACAGGAATCGATGTGGATGGGCCCGGTAATAACCCCTAGCCATTTTCTGCGTTCTTATTGGTTGCCCTGTTGAATGGTTTATAACCGGACCGGGAATGGCAGTGTGAAATTTAGTGGAACAAGTCAAAAATGTCCTTTGTACTTACTTAGATCAGTTTGATAAGAAAGATACATTTAGTACCTGTTCTTGAATTTATTATTCAAGCATTTATGAATATTGTTATAGTAATTCTAGATATTGCTCAAATATTTATTATGTGTGAGGTATTAATAAAGATGTAGAAGAAGATTTGAAGTAGTTAAAACTGAAATTGAGCTCCATGTTCAGATATTTTCATTTTGCCTTTGGCTAGCTTTGACTTTTGGCTAAAATCTCGACCTGACCCATAACATGCCTATATCAGCCAGGCACTACTGCTGAGTTTCTTAAAGGCTCATTACAGCCGGATGTTAAAGTGGTGGCCGTGAGCGAAAGGTCAGCTGTCGCCGGGATCTGTCACCCATATGATCCTGTCACAGCCGGTCCTAGAGAAACCCTGCTGGCCAGCTGTGTGTCAGGGTTTTGGCATGAGAACGGTCTTTTTCTGTAGGCTATGTATGCTGGTGCATGTGTACGCACGCAAGTGTGTATGTGAGTGTGTCTGTATGTGTGTGTATGTGTGTGTTTGTGTATGTGAGTGTGTCTGTGTGTGTGTGTATGTGTGTGTTTGTGTATGTGAGTGTGTCTGTGTGTGTGTGTAAGTGAGTGTGTGAGTGTGAGTGTGTGTGTGTGTGTGAGTGTGTGTGAGTGTTAGTGTGTGTAAGTGAGTGTGTGTGTGTGTGTGTGTGTGTGTGTGAGTGTGTGTGTGTGTGTGTGTGTGTAAGTGAGTGTGTGTGAGTGTGTGTGTGAGTGTGTGTGAGTGTGTGTGTGTGTGTGTGTGTGTAAGTGAGTGTGTGTAAGTGAGTGTGTGTAAGTGAGTGTGTGTGAGTGTGTGTGTGAGAGTGTGTGTGTGAGAGTGTGTGTGTGTGAGTGTGTGTAAGTGAGTGTGTAAGTGAGTGTGTAAGTGAGTGTGTGTGAGTGTGTGTGTGAGTGTGTGTGTGTGTAAGTGAGTGTGTGTGAGTGTGTGTGTGTGCGTGTAAGAGAGAGAGGGGGAAGGCGATCAGTGCCAGACAGGATGGCTGTTACACGTCCCTCTCACATCGATGAACAATGAGGTACATCCTGTGGCAGCTCCTCGGCCCGGTGAAGGCTCCGCGTGTTTGGGTTACATGAAAGAATGGCTGCATTATTCACACTGAAGGGCCATAATCATGCTGCCTTCTCCCTTTTGTTCACGGAAACCCTGGCTGGGTGCTGCACGGCTCCCTCTAGTGGCTCTGCGGGGCTACTGTGACATTCTGCAGTCCTGTGGCTGCATAGAGGTCGCCTTTGTGCAGTCTGTAACAGGCTTCGCCACTGTCAATTACTGTTTACAAGCACAAAGCTGAAAAGATCACTGTTTGCAACATAATAATTAATGTGTCTCGTATATGGTATCTCTAATTACGCTTCCGCAGTTGAGCGTGGTGCAGAGTTTAGCAGACTGGGTTCCTCCTTTACGCAGGTCACGCTGTGCAGTTGTCCTGCTCCGCTGTTGTAGGCATGTTGTCTTACACGGTGTTCTCTCTCTGTCTGTGTCCGCAGGCTTCGTGGATGCACTTAGATGTCTGCAATGAGCGCTGTGGCTGGCATGCCTCAGTGTTTTGGATCCCCCTGCTCTGGACTCAGTAGGACAAGAATTTATCAGAAGAGAACGTCATGAGCATAGTCGTCCCAGTAGGGGTGGACGCAACAGACACCTCATATCTGGACATGGCTGCAGGGTCAGAGTAAGTGCCCCCGCCTTCCCTTCCTTTCCACCTCTCTCGCTCTCTCTCTCTCTGTCCCCTTCTCCCTCTCTCTCATTCTCTCGTTACCTCTCTCTCTGTCTGTCCTTTGGCTCTCTGTTTTTGCCCCTCCCTCTTTTTCTGTCTGTACCGCTCTCTCTGCCATCCTCCTTTTCTCTCCATCACACTGGACTCCTCTTCCTCTGTTGTTATTTTCCTCATTGTGTGTATGACCTCCCCTGATTTCTGCGTGTCTTACGTTCATTGTTAAAGGTGTTGGTGTTGATACTCGTATCCTACCCGTTCCCGCAGGGCTGTTGGCTTGTCAGTAGTGTCTCTATTGAGCTGGTCTCTGGTGGTGGCCTGGTTGTGCCCATAGGCTCCTTGTCTTTCTCTTTGGGATCAATATTGTGCAGGAGGCAGGTCCCTCCACAGTCTCCTGGCTACCTGTAATGGAGTGACAGCTGCTGTTGTCATAGAGACCCTCCGAACTCTGGAACCCCTCCCCCCACTCTGCGCTGGCCGGGCCCCCGTTGCCACGGACTGACAGGTGGCCCCCCCCGGGGGTTTAGGCGACTTAAGCTGTCCCAACCCACGCCGTGCCCCAGCCCCTCTCCCTCACCCCTCGGCGATCCCCTTAAGGCCTTAGTCTGCGTCCCGCTCCGAGGCAGCTTTCTGCAAAAGAAGCTAACGAGCTTGAAACACAGGCACGCACACACGGCTGCCACGAGGCCCGCCTGTCCCCATATCCCCCCTCCTCTGGGGTCTCGTCACTGGGAGTCTGTAGACCCCAGTGGTGGGTAAGTGCTGTTGATTCTCTGGCAGTGACTTCCCATCCTGCCATGGGTGTCCCCTCGCGTCGGGGTTATCCGGCCTGACAGAAGGCACTGAATGCAGGTTGGTATGCACACAGCTGTCCCTGACCGGGGGAGGGACGGAGCCACACCTGTCCTGCATGTATTGGGAAGCGGTGTCTGCGCAATGATTGGGTGGGTGGGTCGGCGATCACGCATATGTTATCTCAGTTTGGATCGCTGTTGTCACCAGCTGAGCTGTCGAGTCCGGTGCTAGAAGGACCAGGGCCTTGTGAAACGCATTTAATGCAAATGTTCTCAATCTCAGTTTTCACTTTCAGTGTTCTCAATCAGATTTCACTGATTTTTGTAATTGAGATCATAAGCCCCAAACCCAAAATATGAAGAATTGGTATTTTGAATTTTTAATCGCATTGCTTTCAGAAAAAAGGTACAAATAAACAAGGTGTAGGAAAAAAAATTGATGAAACGAAAAGAAAAAACGTTGTTCAACAGTAAAAGCAAAATGGAATTTGTTAGTAATCCGTAGACTGTTCCTTTTCATGTTGAAGGCCCTGCATCGAGTCTGGGTTCCTCCATATTACAAGAATATGGTCCATTTCTGGGTATGAGAGTGACTGAGCTCACACAGATACTACCGTGGGCAGCAGCCTCCTCCTTTTTCCAAGGCAAACGACAGCACTGGGCCCTCTCTATGTTTCCCAGTAACAGGGAAAATAAATAGAAATGCAAAGGCCTTTCTTTGATTCGGTGGTTTATTTACGGAAGGCATAGTCACGCTGTGGTGTTATAACGCATCGTTCCACAACGTCACAGTGAGCGCGCCCTGTTCCAAACGCTGTTCTTCAGTACCGTGCGGGACAGTGAGGTGTGAGGGGCAGGTGTCCCCTCCCCCCCCCTCCCGGCCGCAGGGAGGCTGAGCTCCAGCAGCTTCAGCAGGGCGGCAGGCAGCTGCAGTCCTGCCCTCCGGGGCTGCGAGGAGCTGTGGGATCTGACAGCGCTATGGTAACTGCGCGGGGGGACATACTGTGTGTGATTCTCGCTGCACGGTGACACGCAGGGTGCAGTGTGTGTGTGTGTGTGTGTGTGTGTGTGTGTGTGTGCGCACGCGCTGATGGCGACGGAGGGTTGCCATGGCAGCGAGCGGGAGTACTCGGGAGTCAAGGCGTTGCCTCTGGCTGTGCATCTCCTCCTCTCTGCTGCTGCTGCTGCTCTCTCTCTCCCTCCCTCTCTCTCTCTCTCTCTCTGCCTGTCTCTATCGCTTTCTGTGCTCACTCTCTCAACAGGTGTGCGTGTGAGCATGCGTGTCTGCGTGTGTGCGTTCACGCGTGTGTGCGTGCGTAGGTGCACGCAGTGGGGGGGGAGTAGTAGATGCCTGCGGAAATATGACTCAGCGCCATATTTAGCTGCCTCTCTCTTGCTGTTGAGAGCGGCCCGCTGCTGCTGAGCTATTCCTGACTGAAGGGATTAGCAGGGACCTCAGCCTCCTGTCCCGGGAGGGCCCTCCCATCCTCCGCCCTGCTCCGGCCCCCCTGTCTCTCTCGCTGTCTCCCCGCCCCTCTCTCCCGTATCCCTGTTGTGACCCTCATCATCAGGACCCCAGGAGGTGTGTGTGTGTGTGTGTGTGTGTGTGTGTGTGTGTGTGTGTGTGTGTGTGTGTGTGTGTGTGTGTTACTGCAGTGCAATTGAATATTGGTTTTGTGTTTAAACTATCGATCCTTTCATGGTTCCCACTCTGCATGTTACTTTTTTTTTTTTACTAGCGCGCATATTCAAGCCGACCTTTCACACTCGTTTCTCTCACTCGCTCTTTCCGTCTCGGTCTCCCTCTCTCGCTCGGTCACTCTCTCCCTCTGCCTCCTTGTCTCTTGGCGTTCTTCCCAACCCCACTGTAGCGAGAGTGATGCAATGTCTCTGTGCGCAGCCGCATTGATTTCCTCACACAGCCTGCATGTGGGTGTGTTTGTCAGTCCCTCATGGAAAGCTCCCTGTTGTGGAAAGATAGTGTATGTAAGTCACACGTGGTCTGGTTTAATGTACGGCCAAATATACAAGAAATGAATGAAAGAAACTATGGTATCGTATTGCTATCATTGATAAAAGTTGTTTTAAAAACGTCTTTTCTTCTTAAGAACAAGGGATGTATGTATTTATAGATATGAGGGAGCCATGGTGTTTCTCCGGCCCTCGTGAGAATCTTCATAGGCGTGGAGCATGTGTGCGTTCCCACTGGTGTCAGCGTACGTGTGTGTGCGCGCGCGTGTGCGTGTGTGTGTGTGCGTGCTCCGCCTCCAGGCCTCTGGCTCTCACGCCGCGGTGTGCCGTCCTCTCACTTTCACTTTGTCAGTGAGCAGTGGGGCGCCGGCACACATGACAGACATAGCGTGCTCCGGAGAGGAAACACGAGGGAGAGAAAGAGAGAGGGAGAGAGGGAGAGGTCCCCTGCAGGTACTGTACCCGTCTGTAGCAGGGGAAAGAGGGAGGAGGACGACACGTCGAGGGGGCTGGAGACACACGGCGGGAAACCTTAGCGCTGATAGCACACTCTCACCTCCCTTCCGCTTAGCCCGAGCAGCCCTGGTGAGCGCTCTGCGTGTGCGTTTCTCTTCGTTACAGATATCACCTCTTTCCTTCCTGGGCTGTCGCTGAAGCGTCTCTCAGTCAGCGACTGTGGAGGCTGCAGCTCAGGTCTGTCTCTCTCAGGTGGCCTCTGTAATGAGCACCTGCCTTCACTGGGTGCTGGTGTGGTGTAGAGGACTGAAGATCTCAGCTAGCAGGCAGGGCTGGACTACCCCTTGCCTTCATTTCATAGAGGGTGAAAGACACAGGCCATGTCTCTGCCCCTAGCGCCTGCCGTGGCGACGGGGTTACCCAGGGGCGTTTGGTCTGGCTTTCTGTTTGATCTGGAGCCTGAAATATGGTTGTGAAATAGTTTCTAATTTCAGCCCCAGGCTGGGTGTGTACTGGTGTCCGTGGTGACCTTGAAGCAGCTGTTTGGACTGGCTGAGCGAAGGCCATTTAGCTGGTGGATCTGCACGGTTGACCGATATCAGGCTGTCTGTACGCATGGCTGTGTGTGTGTGTGTGTGTGTGTGTGTGAGAAAGAGAAAGAGAAAGAAGCATTCCTGCTTTCTGTCCACCTAGTCACCCATTCTTTTCCCTAGCTCATGCTCTCCCTCTCTCTCTCCTCCCGCCTTGCCGTCCCCCCCGGTCTCTCGTGTGCGCTGGCCGTCCAGCGGAGCTGTGTAATGAGTGTGTGACAGCAGGCGGCCCCACTGTGGCAGTCACGCCCGGCTCTTCTTTGTGTCTGTCACTCTCCCTTCCTGCACCCCAGGTTTCTGTGTTCCCCCTCTCCCTCTCTCTCTCGCTCCTTATCGCTCCCCTCCTCTCTCCTTTCTGCCCGCTCTCCTCTTTCTCTTTCTTTCTGTCTGCACATGTGCTAATCCCGCTCCGTCCTCCCTCCTCCCTGCCTCCCTCTGAGGGGGAGAGGACCCTGCCAGTGCCGTGCATGCGGGTGCTTTACACTGCGGGAGATGCACAGCCTGTTTGTCAGAGCGACCGTTGCTCTTTAATCATCCTCTCGTGCTGTCATTGTCATCGCGCTCCGCTTTATTCGCTGATCACAGCGCCTCAAATCGCTTCAGATTGGATTTGGCTCTGAACACCGCCTTGTTGGATGCAGGTGCGACTGAAGGGGATTTCACCTGTTTGATGTGGTGTGTGTAGTGTAATAGTGTCACAATGGTGCGTGTGTGTGTGTGTGTGTGTGTGTGTGTGTGTGTGTGTGTGTGTTTGCACTTCGCTCCAGCGCAGCCCGTTATCGTGGGGAGGGGAGTGTGTGTGCGCGGCTGTCCAGGGAAAGGGTGTGTGTGAAACACGCCGATAGAAGGATCTGGTTTAAACTGCCTCCATTGTGAGGAGATTAGGGAACTTCTGTTATTCCACTTCCTATCAGCTCCCTGCAACCAGCTGGGGTCATGCGGCAGGGCAGCGACACACCTCCGACAGGCTGTGTGTGCGCGTGCGTGTGTGTGTGTCTGTGTGTATGTGTCAGCCCCCATTTTTGTCTGTCTGTGTCCCTTTGATTGTCCTCTGATGCCAGATTGGGGCAGTAAAATCTGTGTATCTCTCTTTACTGATAAGGAACAGTCCAGTGGTGAACAATGAAAGCAACACACTTGACTTTCCCCATCTCGGTTCAGAGCCTTTCCCCACTGCTGTGGAGCACCCCTCTGCCTCTCCCCTCCTGTCGTCTCTCTGGTTGAAACAGGACAGTATGAACAGGAATGAAACCCCCCTCTTCCCCCGTCTCCTCTGATCTCCCCCCCATGCCTGACTCTGTGCCTCTGTTTGTTCAGCAGACCTGAATCGGTGGAGGCCAGCCCTGTGGTAGTGGAGAAGTCCAGCTACCCGCACCAGATCTACAGTAGCTCCCACCACTCACACAGCTACATCGGCCTGCCCTACGCTGTGAGTACCACACACACACACACACACACACACTCACCCTGTACCTGAGCTACACTCACTCACCCTGTACCTGAGCTACACTCACTCACCCTGTACCTGAGCTACACTCACTCACCCTGTACCTGAGCTACACACGTACTCACCCTGTACCTGAGCTACACACGTACTCACCCTGTACCTGAGCTACACACGTACTCACCCTGTACCTGAGCTACACTCACTCACCCTGTACCTGAGCTACACACACTCACCCTGTACCTGAGCTACACACACACTCACCCTGTACCTGAGCTACACACACACTCACCCTGTACCTGAGCTACACACACACTCACCCTGTACCTCGCACCCCACCCCCTCCTCCTCAGGACCACAACTATGGGGCACGGCCGCCTCCCACGCCGCCCGCCTCGCCGCCGCCGGCGGTGCTGATCCGGCCGGGGGAGGGGCTGTTCGTGCCGGCGGCCCAGGACGAGGCGTCCCGCGGCACCACGCTCAGCACCTCGGAGGACGGCAGCTACGGGGCCGACATCACCCGCTGCATCTGCGGCTTCACCCACGACGACGGCTACATGATCTGCTGCGACAAGTGCAGGTCAGAGGCGCCAAGTGCTCCCCCTGCTGGCGGGCTTGAGTCCCATCTCTGCCCGACACACCCTTAGCGGTGGTGGGCCACTCTGTAGTAGAGAATATGCTGCCAGCTGTCAGTACTGTTCTTTTCCTGCTTTTGCCCTGTTGGAGTCTGTGCAGAGGCTGCACACAGCACCTTCTGAAACTAACGTTGCAGTTCTCCCTCCCACCAGTGTGTGGCAGCACATCGACTGCATGGGCATAGACCGGCAGCACATTCCCGAGACGTACCTGTGCGAGCGCTGCCAGCCCCGGAGCCTGGACCGAGACAGGGCCATCGTGCTGCAGACCAGGAAAAGGGAGAACATGTCGGGTGAGTGCTGCTGGCTTTTAAGCTGTGCCCAACACTGCCACCACCTGGCCGCACAGCAGCGGTGACGTCAGCTTG
This sequence comes from Megalops cyprinoides, assembly GCF_013368585.1. Lineage (NCBI taxonomy): Eukaryota > Metazoa > Chordata > Actinopteri > Elopiformes > Megalopidae > Megalops > Megalops cyprinoides. Next base: position 17,238,682 of record NC_050605.1, read on the forward strand.
TTACAGACACATGATGGTTCATGGTTTCATGGTTCACCTGGCTTAGTGGTGTGAGTGGTGTTTAGTGTTGTGAGCTGTTGCCAGGTGAAGGAATCCCAGGAGTCACTGTGTGTTATGTTGACACTCTAGTGGCAGAAAGCATGACTGTGTGTGTTGACGTTAGCAGTAATAACATGTGTAACTGTCTTGCATTGATGCTGGTACTAATTAGGTGCTTTGTGTGTGCGCATGTGTGTGTGTCTTTCTGTGTGTGTGTGTGTGTGTCTGTGTGTAATTGTGTGTGCGTGTGTGCATGTGTGTGTGTCTTTCTGTGTGTATGTGTGTGTGTGTGTCTGTGTGTAATTGTGTGTGTGTGTGTCTGTGTGTAATTGTGTGTGTGTGTGTGTAATTGTGTGTGTCTGTGTGTGTGTGTGTGTCTGTGTGTAATTGTGTGTGTGTGTGTGTGTCTGTGTGTAATTGTGTGTGTGTCTGTGTGTCTGTGTGTAATTGTGTGTGTGTGTGTGTCTGTGTGTAATTGTGTGTGTGTGTGTGTGTCTGTGTGTAATTGTGTGTGTGTGTGTGTGTGTGTAATTGTGTGTAATTGTGTGTGTCTGTGTGTGTGTGTGTGTGTGTCTGTGTGTAATTGTGTGTGTGTGTGTGTGTGTGTGTGTCTGTGTGTAATTGTGTGTGTCTGTGTGTGTGTGTGTGTGTCTGTCTGTGTGTAATTGTGTGTGTCTGTGTGTGTGTAATTGTGTGTGTGTGTGTGTCTGTGTGTAATTGTGTGTGTCTGTGTGTGTCTGTGTGTAATTGTGTGTGTGTGTGTGTCTGTGTGTAATTGTGTGTGTCTGTGTGTGTGTGTGTGTGTGTGTGTGTGTGTGTGTGTGTGTCTGTGTGTAATTGTGTGTGTGTGTGTGTGTGTGTGTGTGTGTGTCTGTGTGTAATTGTGTGTGTCTGTGTGTCTGTGTGTGTCGCAGATGGGGACACCAGCGCCACTGAGAGCGGGGACGAGGTGCCGCTGGAGCTGTACACGGCCTTCCAGCACACGCCCACCAGCATCACGCTGACGGCCGCACGGACGGCCAGCAAGCCGGCCGACAAGAAGCGCAAGAAGAGTGGTGATAAAGAGCCGGGGACCGTCCCCGCCCGAGCCAAGAAGGTGTGTCTGCTGTCTGTCCCCCCGTCCCCATCCGTCCCCTGCTGCCCTGTGTCTTTCCCCTGTCCGTTCCCACGCCCCCTTCCCTACCCTGCTGCCCTGTGTCTTTCCTTGGTCTCTCTTTGTTCCCAGGTAGACTGCTCCTCCATCTCTTTCCTGACTAGGGTCACTATAAATCGTCCTCACTCTGTCCTCGCTCTGTTTCTATCCTGAAGGCATTCCGTGAGGGGTCCAGGAAGTCGTCCAGAGTGAAGGTATGTTGAGTCTCCCCTGAGCACAGTGTGAACATCAGGCAGGATTTGGGCAGGGTGTGTCTGATCCCTCTCCCCCCCGCGGCAGGGCTCTGCTCCGGAGCTGGATCCCGCAGACCCCCCCTCGCTGTGGGAGAGTAAGATGAAGGCCTGGATGGAGCGCTATGAGGAGGCCAGCAGCAACCAGTACAGTGAGGACATGCAGCTGCTGCTGAGGGTGAAGGAGGTGGCGGACGGCAAGACCATCGCCTACAACACACACACCGCTGCCTTCAAGCCTCCTGTGGAGGTGAGTCTGATACTGATATACACACACACACACACACACACACCGCTGCCTTCAAGCCTCCCGTGGAGGTGAGTCCAGCACTGATACACACACACACACACACACACACATACCCTCACACACACACCTGCATACACACCGCTGCCTTCAAGGTTCCTGTGGAGGTGAGTCTGGCACTGATACACACATACACACACACACACACACACACACACACACACACCGCTGCCTTCAAGGTTCCTGTGGAGGTGAATCCGGCACTGATACACCTTCATATTCGCGCACACACACTCACACATATAACTTTGCACACGCTCTCACCTTCACACCCACACACCATACACACACCCGTACTGATAGACAGTGTGGCCTGTGGTCTCTCAGAGCCAGGTGCAGAAGAATAAGAAGATTCTGAAGGCTGTGCGGGACCTGGCCGCTGACTCCCTCATCATCGAGTACCGGGGAAAGTTCATGCTGCGGCAGCAGTTCGAGGCCAACGGCTACTTCTTCAAGAGGTGAGGATCTCGCGGCCCAGCGGCTGTGATACCGAAGCAGAGGGCTGTGTTGTACCTCTAAGAAGGCACTTAGCCAGAATTGCTTCAGTAACCTACCAACTGTCTTCCTGTTAGTAACGGTTATGGTTTAGCTGGTGTGTAGTAGCTGTGCTAATTTGGCTCCATTGTACTGACTGTGATGGTTTAGTCTGTGGATACTAGCTGAGAGGGTTTGGCTCCTGTATAGCAGATGTGGTGATTTGATCTGTGTGTAGTGCATATGATAGTTTGGCTCCTGTATAGTAGATGTGATGGCTTGGCCTGTGTGTAGCGGCTATGATGTTTTGACCTTTGTGGAGTAGCTGTGATGGTTTAGCCCGTGGGTAACGTCTATGCTGGGTTGGCCCCTGTATAGTAGCTGTGCTGGTTATGCTTCTGTATAGTAGCTGTGATGGTTTGGCCTGTGAGTTTTGGCTGTGATGGTTTGGCCTGTGTGCGCTACCAAGCCTGGGCAGCACCATGTGCTTTCCCTCTGTCCTCCGCTCTGTCTGTCGGGTTCCTGAGACGCCCTGGATCTCTGCCCCCAGTCAGTGGCAGTGTCCCATATGGGCAGCTCCAATCTGTTAGCCAGTCTGGACATCTCCATTGCTTCTAACTTAACCCCTTCCCGTCCCTCTGTCCCTCTCTCCATCCCCAGGCCGTACCCCTTCGTGCTGTTCTACTCGAAGTTCCACGGGCTGGAGGTGTGCGTGGACGCCCGCAGCTTCGGCAACGAGGCCCGCTTCATCCGCCGCTCCTGCACCCCCAACGCAGAGGTGAGCGGCCAATCGAGCGCCGAGCAGAGAGCATTGTGGGATAGCACGTCACAGCCACGTTCACAGCTTTGCCAAAGCGGGTGTGAGAGCGGATGGCCTGCCCTTGGCTGTGACCTCAGTGTTACAGCACATAATGGAGGGTGTGGCATTCGCTTCACTCTGGCTGTTAGCATCTTCCTCAGTAACAGCAGGGAGCTCGCCCTCCATCATCCTCCCAGCCCTGCAGGGAATTTCACAGCGTCAGTGCGGTGTGCATCTGTGTGTTCAGTGCCTCACATCCCTCTCTCCCCATCTCTGCCTGTTTAAGGTGAGGCATGTGATTGAGGACGGAACGCTGCACCTGTACATCTACTCCCTGAGGCCCATCGTCAAGGGCAACGAGATCACCATCGGCTTCGACTACGACTACGGCAGCTGGTGAGTGCGGCCACGCACCGACAGCAGGGCGGCTTCGCTCTCAGCAGGTGGAGCCTGTCACGGCTTAATGACAGGGACCGTGACAGAGAAAAGTGCACCCAGTGAGGGGTGACAGCGCATGTGATGTACTGCTACATGTGTTGCAGTGGTAGATCTGATGACAGTGTGTATGATACAGCGGTAGATGTGATGTCAGCATGTGTGAGGCAGTGTAGATGTGTTGCAGTGGTAGATGTGATGACAGTGTGTGTGTTGCAGTGGTAGATGTGATGACAGTGTGTTGCAGTGGTAGATGTGATGACAGTGTGTTGCAGTATTAGATGTGATGACTGTGTGTATGTGATGCAGTATTAGTTGTGATGACTGTGTGTATGTGATGCAGTATTAGTTGTGATGACTGTGTGTATGTGATGCAGTATTAGTTGTGATGACAGTGTGTTGCAGTGGTAGATGTGATGACTGTGTGTATGTGATGCAGTATTAGTTGTGATGACTGTGTGTATGTGATGCAGTATTAGTTGTGATGACTGTGTGTATGTGATGCAGTAATAGTTGTGATGACTGTGTGTATGTGATGCAGTATTAGTTGTGATGACAGTGTGTTGCAGTGGTAGATGTGATGACAGTGTGTTGCAGTGGTAGATGTGATGACAGTGTGTTGCAGTATTAGATGTGATGACAGTGTGTTGCAATGGTATATGTGATGACAGTGTGTTGCAGTGGTAGATGTGATGTCAGTGTGCTGCAGTGGTAGATGTGATGACAGTGTGTTGCAGTGGTAGATGTGATGACTGTGTGTTGCAGTATTAGATGTGATGATAGTGTGTTGCAGTGGTAGATGTGATGTCAGTGTGCTGCAGTGGTAGATGTGATGACTGTGTGTTGCAGTATTAGATGTGATGACAGTGTGTTGCAGTGGTAGATGTGATGACAGTGTGTTGCAGTGGTAGATGTGATGTCAGTGTGCTGCAGTGGTAGATGTGATGACAGTGTGTTGCAGTGGTAGATGTGATGACAGTGTGTTGCAGTGGTAGATGTGATGTCAGTGTGCTGCAGTGGTAGATGTGATGACAGTGTGTTGCAGTGGTAGATGTGATGTCAGTGTGCTGCAGTGGTAGATGTGATGACAGTGTGTTGCAGTGGTAGATGTGATGTCAGTGTGCTGCAGTGGTAGATGTGATGACAGTGTGTTGCAGTGGTAGATGTGATGTCAGTGTGCTGCAGTGGTAGATGTGATGTCAGTGTGTTGCAGTGGTAGATGTGATGTCAGTGTGTTGCAGTGGTAGATGTGATGCAGTGGCAGCCCCTCTCACCCTGCTCTGTCCCTCTGCAGTAAATACAAGGTGGACTGTGCGTGTCTGAAGGGGAACCCCGAGTGCCCGGTGCTCAAACACAACTCGGAGCCCACGGAGAACCAGGTGTCCAACGCTGACACGCGGCGCCGCCGGGGCCGCAAGGACAAGGAGCCACCCCGCGAGAGCGAGGGTGCGCAGAACCAGAACATCACGCTGGACTGCGACGTCGCCAACGCCGGCGCCAAGGGCAAGGCCCTCGCCGACGGCAAGCAGAGGAAGCTGTCCCCGCTGCGCCTCTCCATCTCCAACAACCAGGTACAGCCACCCCCCGGCCTGCCTGCATCACACCCCCCCCATCAAAACACCGAGCTCTCCTCTCCTATTCCTGCTGTCCCAGTGTCTCTGAACTACAGCAGGTTACCCATAATCCCTCAGCTTGTCTTCACACCGGTTTATATATGAATGCATTCCTCTCTTACCGTCTCAGTTCCCAGTCATGCAGTGCATATGACTCTCCCTGTTCCTCACCCCAGTCACTGCCTGCATGTTTTGGTTCATTCCTAACCCCCTCACCTCCTCCCGTCCCATCACCATCACCATCGCCATCATCGTCATCGTCATCACCATGGTCACAGTTGTCATCACCGGTCACACGGCATGTCGTAGACTTCTGGCTTCTCTGTGTCGGTGGAAGATGAAAGCGCCTTGCGTTAGAGGATGATCTTTCTGTTTCTGCTGCAAAGTGCGGTCACACTCGCAGCTCCGCTCCGGCGCAGAGGGAGAGAGAGGGAGACGCGTCTCACCGACTGGGCCGAGCAGCTGGGACCTCCTCTTCGCTTGGCATTGCATCGTGGTTCTTGGCAGAGTCCGGGTCTAATGCATTAAAGTCAGAGGTGATTACTGGGAGACGCCGGGCGTACGCCATCATGACCGTTCTTCCTGAGCAGTGATTTAGTCGGTCCGCAAATCCATTTAGTTAATGGCAACAGGATTTCCAGTGTTAACAGTGAACGTTTCCATTTCCTGGGTAAGATAACGGCGGGTGAAGTGTACGACACGGGAGGTACGGCTCAGTCCTGTATGTGCAGAGCGGCACGTTTACTTGGCCCTGTTGGAGCCGTAAATGTTCCCGGGGCTGGATGTTTGTAACTCTTGGCCGGCGCAGGTTTTCCTTACGCAGCGGAGGCTGCTGGGGGAAGGTGCTTGTGCGGTGAACAGGCGAGCTGTTGCCCCCCGATGGTGCCTCTGCGAGCTGCCTGTCTTTCCACCGGAGGGGCCCTTATTACATTTCCTGCCGCAATCTGGCATCTCTCCCTCTCCCTTTCTCCTCCTCCCCTCCTTGTCTCCCCTTCCCTGCCTCCTCCTGCCTTGTATCTCCCTCTCTCTCCCTGCCCTCCCTCTGTTCCAACCGTTTCTCTCCCTCCTCTTCTCCCTTCCTCTCTGTCTCCCTGTCCCCCCTCTCTTTCCCCCCCTCTCCCTCCCTCGGTCCCCCTTCTCTCCATCTCACCCTCCCTGCCCCCCCCCCCCCTTCTCTCCTCTCCCTCGCTCCATCCCTCTCTCATGCTCCCTCTCCCTCTCCCCTGTTGGGCCCCCCAGGCAGACGTCAGCTCTGAGGAATGAGACTCCATCACCCTCTTTCACTCATTGGTCCGCTGTTTCTCGGTGTGCGCTTGTCACGTGGTGTGTGCAGATGGGAAGAATCGGCTGCAGAGGTCGCGGGGTCATGCCACGGGGTTGGGCTGGCTGTGTGCACGGGGGTTTATAAGCACAGAGGAACTCCCCTGTAAGCATGTCTGCAGAGACTGAGGTGGAGCTGGCTTTTCTGCTGTGTGTGTGTGTGTGTGTGTGTGTGTGTGTGTGTGTGTGTGTGTGTGTGTGTGTGAGCATGTGTGTGTGTGTGCGTGCACGGTGGGATTAGGAGACGAGGCGTTGAACTGTGTTCCCTGGTGTAGGGTGAGTGTTGTCAGAGGTGATTTTCCGTGTAAGATGTGTTGACTGCTGCATTATATAAATACCCAAACGTACTGACACACAAAGACATACCAGGGCACATGAACACACCTGCACAGACAGTCACACACAGGCACACCCTTTCTGTCATTTTGGATGCGATTTAAAATGGAGTCAAGTGGTTTTCACGAGAAGCAGAGGAGTGATTTGTTGAGCTTGAAAGCGTTTGTAATCTGCACGTAGACTGAAGTATTCACATTTAGAACTTGTGCAAAGAGAAACACACAAAGCCCAGCGTGACCAGAACCGTATCTGAAGGCCAGTACCGCACCCAAACTCCCACGGTCACTGTGATCCACCAGGACTGTGCACAGACCCCAGCACGGCTCACAAACTGTGACTGTGACAGACCAGCACTGTAGAGAAGTCCCCACTGTCTCTGTGACCACCAGTACCCACATATACACTCCAAACACACAAACGCCCCCCCCAGGTCCAGTCGCCTTACCGCCCCTGCGCCCCACCCGCCCCCTCCCTCCCCCCGCCTCACACCCCCTGCCTCCCTCTGGTCTGTAGCCAGACTGACAGCAGTGCAGTGATAAAGCGCCCCCCTCCCTCTCTCCTCCCGCAGGAGCCTGAGATAATTGAGGATATTGAAGAGAAAACGTCCGTTAGCAATGAAGTAGAGATGGAGTCAGAGGAGCAGATTGCGGAGAGGAGGAGGAAGATGGTAAGTGTGCGGGTGCCGCAGCCGGCCGCGGCGGCGCCCCCCTGGCTGCAGGGCCCCCGGTGCTGGTGGGGAGGGGGGCCCCCTGCCCCCGAAACCTGCTGCTGCTACCACACTGCTTTCTCCTCGCCTGCCGCCGGGCAGCCCGGGTCCCCCGCTCTCTCTCCCTGTCTCTCTCTCGCTGCCCTCTGAGGACTGCCCGTCTCTCCGGCAGGGCCTCTTCCCCCTGCCATTGACAGCCATCACTCCGTTACGTTTATTTAGAAGTTCCTTCCTGTGTGCTGGGCTTTGCTGGCCGAAGGCTCTTTAGCTTGAGCGTATACTTGCATTGCAGATGCTCTTTTTCACGGCTTACTCTGATGCTTTATGTGTGATCAGACTGTACAGCCAAAGATGTCAAATATCATGCCCATGTGTATGAAGGCAGCGCCTCACTGGAATTTAACCTGCAACCTTTGGGTTGTGATTCCGGTTTAACACTGCCACCAGTGTGTTAAAAATAACGATGTTCACTTATATTCATGGCTGAGAATGACAATGATCTTTTGGAATAGTGTAGCTGTGTCCTATATATCCCTCTTGAGCTGGTAATTACTGCTCAGCCCCATTCATTGCCACCTGTGCAGAACAGATTCATACACTCAGTCGGTCTCTCTCACACACACACACACACACACACACACACACACACACAGGGCCCAGGGTGTGCCGGCTGCTCGAGCACCCATTTGGACAGAGGCCTGACTCTGTAATGACGGTGAGAGCAGAGGCCAGGGCCCCACTGATCGATTCATTAGCCAACCTTTAGACGACTCCCAGTCAGGAAAGCCTCTCTGGTGGGACCTGGGATGAGGTACCAACGCAGAGCAGGGATCGGTGGACAGCTTCCACAGATCCACACACCTGGATATAGAACATGTCACCCAAGTAACCAGGACCAAAGATGAAGCTCCCGTCTGTGTACGAGTGCAGCCTATCCCAGCATGCACTGTGTCCACCCTTTCCAAACCCGATTTGGAGTTTTATCTGTGTAATCCGTGGGTGTGCCTTCATTCAGGTTGAGCTTTTTTTTTTTTGAGGCGTTTGAAAATGGAAAAGTAGGCTTCCTTTTAAACACACAGGGTTTCACTCAATGGAACGTGGCACATGAGCACCCACTCCTTGGTCTGGGTCTGATTTGTTTGGACTTGTGGCTTATTCCAGAGGCAGTGACTGGTTTTCTGCTGGTGATTGGTCTGGCCTGGCTGGTGATGATGTGTCGTGTGTGGTGCAGTAAGTGGGGGTGTGGCAGTGCTGGTGATGGTGTGTATTAGCGCTGAGATCATGGGCCGTGGCTGGTTAAAAGCGGGTGCTAGTGGTGGGTGGAGCCTTGCTCAAGGAGTCACAGACATTGCTGATGGTGTCAGAGGCGCCAGTGTGACAGGTCTGTTTTACACACTTTGAGGGGTCAGCCATGCGCTTAACTTGCAAACTGCCTCTTTATGGCTGGACTATCAAGCGCACGTGATCTGGGATCTGAGCGTGGAGTCAGGCCTGTCACACGGCCAGTGAGCATAACTGTGTCAGAAGTCATTCTGTAGTATGTCTTGTAGCGCACTTTTGTGCAGTTTCTTTTGAGCTGAGCTTTCAGAGTTTTGTGTTTGTGTGTGCGTGTGTGTTTGTGTGTGTGTGTGTGTGTGTGTGTGTGTGTGTGTGTGTGTGTGTGTTTGTGTGTGAGTGTGTGTGTGTGTGTGTGTGTGTGTGTGTGTGTGTGTGCGTGCACGTGTTTAAGACATGTTGCCATGGATGTTCCCACTTCACCTGCTCCCCTGAGAGCTCAGAGATGAGCAGGGGCAGGCAGACTCTCAGCACTGTGAGGGCAGTCCTTTCTCTCAATATCCCTGACTGCAGCAGGCAGTGACCTTACAGCAGGGGCCGTGGTCCAGTCCTCCGTCTCCAACCCATTACATGTCCTGGACCAGAAGGGGGTGCTGTGTATGAATGTGTGGGAGGGGGAAGGGGGCCCTCTCTCTTCTAAACTGGCTGTCTCTCGTTCAGGCCATCCCAGTGGAGGAGTCCCATCTGCCAGGCGGGGGGGGCTCCAGCTGGATGGGACTGAGAAACAAGGAGGTAACCTTGCACCCCCTCCCCATCCGTACCCCCCCCCTCCTGCCTGCCCCCTGCCCCCAGGCTCACACACATACTAACCCCCTCCATGTCCCCCTTGGCAGACGCAAACTTGATGTCTGCCCCCTGTTGGTGGCTGGGTGCAGTGCCCCCAAATTTGGGCATGGGAACACTGCCCCCAATCCAGGCGCACACACCCAGAGCTCCATACGGGGTTTGGAAACGTGTCTTGTTTCACGTATGGGTTTTTTTAACCTCTAACGTCAGGTTATTTTTCCACTGACAGGCGATGCAAAGTGGCCCCTTCCGTTTCTCTCTGACTGTGCGCTGCTCTTCTCTGTGTGCCGGCTCCTGCCCGCTAGCCCGCGTGCGGCGTGTGCGGCGTGCCCCCCCCCCCCCCCTCCCCCGCCTCCGAGCGCGAACGCGAGGCCGCGGCTCTCCCGGAGCTCACTCTCTGCCTCCTCTCTCCGCAGACGCGCGAGGAGAGGAAGATGGAGGCCATCCTGCAGGCCTTCGCGCGTATGGAGAAGAGGGAGAAGCGCAGGGAGCAGGCCCTGGAGAGGATCGGCACCAAGGCCGACATCAAGGAGGAGCCGCCCGCCACCCCCGAGGCTGAGCCCCCCGCCGTGCTGCAGGTATACGCACACTCTCTCACTCTCACACACACGCACGCTCTCTCACTCTCACACACACGCACACTCTCTCACTCTCTCACAAACACTCTCTCACACACACACACTCTCTCACACACACACACACTCTCTCACACACACACACACGTGCACACTCCCTCACTCTCACACACGCACACACATACACACATGCACAATCTCTCACTCTCACACACACACGCACACTCTCTCACTCTCACACATGCACACACATGCACACTCTCTCTCACTCTCAATACTCCATACTGTACTCAATACCGTGTCTCATCTTATCATCTCTGCATGCATGGTGCAAAACGAAAGGTCTTCTTCTGAAAGTTAGCTGATTTAACAAAGGGCAACCAGAACCTGTCTGCATAAACACAGAGCAGATAGAATACAAATATTTCAGCACAACCACAGATTCTATAGAACTGGCATTCGCACTCAACACCCAAGAGGTATGCAAGAAAGGTCAACAGAGATTGTATTTCAGAGATGAGAAAGCTCAGACAGGACAACGTGGATGAAACAATCGTGTCAGGATTTTACACATCCTTTAATCAGATCTTACTTTTCATTTTCAAGGTTGGTACAACCAGCCATCTGTCAAAAATCAGAAGCACATAATACAAAACAGTAAGATCAGCAGGTAAGATTGGTGGGAAGCAGTTAAGAGGCATTGGAGAGCTGTACAAGGACAGGGTCAGAAAGTCAGGGAAGATGATCTCGGCTGACCGTACTCACCCTGTAAACAGCGAATACAAACTCCTCAAATCAATCAGCGCTGCACTTATTCAACATTAGTATCCTGTGCGGTTGAAATCTCTTTCCTCTAAATTGATCCTCTCTTCCTCCTCTCTCTCTCTCTCCCTCTGCCTCTCCCTCAGCCGCTGCTGGATGTGGTGAAGGAGGAGGCGGGGGTTGGGGTGGGGGCAGGGGCGGGGGCGGGGGCGAAGGCCGCAGCAGCGAAGGTGAGCCGCTCGAAGCAGCGGAAGAGCTTCTCTCGGAGCCGCACCCATATCGGGCAGCAGCGGCGGCGCGCCCGCACCATCAGCACCTGCTCCGACCTGCCGCCCGCTTCGCCCGGGGAGTGCCCGGAGGCCCCGCCCAGCGAGCCCGCCGAGAGCCAATCCCCCGTGGTGCCCGAGCCCGAGCCCGTCCCCGTGCAGCCCCCCGACGCCAGCCCCCCCCACAGCGCCTCCCCCGCGCCCCCCTGCCGCACCGCACACAAGTACCCCAAGACAAAAAAGGTACGGCCTTCTCCCCCTCGGCCATTTCTGCCTGGTTCTTACACCGAAAGGCGGAATGGCAGCCAGCTCTCACATTACATTACATTATTGGCATTTAGCGGATGCTCTTATCCAGAGTGACTTACACAGGTTACAGTTTCACATATTATCCATTTATACAGCTAATTACTGAGGAATTGTGGGTTAGGTACCTTGCCCAAGGGTACAGCAGCAGTGCCCCAGCAGGGAATAGGGAATCGAACCAGAAACCTTTTGGTTACAAGTTCTGCTCTTTACCACTATGCTACACCGCTGCCAGTTTTTTAATAGTGTACAGACTTCTTCATCGCTGAGAAATGTGCTAAAAGCAGTAGCCTTAGGTTCTTCCTGAAGTAGCAGTAGCGTAGCGTTATGTAAGTATCAGCTCATGAACCCGTGTCTCCTCCCGACAGCACTTGATGAGTGAGTGGATGGGAGAGAAGCCGGAACGCGTGGTGAGGACCCCCGAGCCGCCCCCAGAGCGCCCCCTGCGGATCAGCAGCGACCCCGAGGTGCTGGCCACGCAGCTCAACTCCCTGCCTGGCCTGGCCTGCAGCCCGCACGTCTACAGCACGCCCAAACACTACATCCGCTTCTCCTCGCCCTTCCTGGCCAGCCGCAGCCCCACCGTGCCCGGCGTGCCAATCAGCCGGCGGCGCTCCCGCGAGCTGCAGGAGACCCCGCCCACCTCCGGCTCCTGCAAGAAGGTACAGCTCCTGCCTGCCTCTGTCTTACGCACACCCAGTCTCTCTCACACACACACACACACACGAATCCCTGCTCCTGTCTCTAACCTCCCTCTCTCTGTACAGCGCTGGCTGAAGCAGGCTCTGGAGGAGGAGGGGTCTCCGAAGCACCCCACCTTCGTCCTGCCCAGCGAGGGGCCCCTCAGCCCCCCCATTAACGGGGATTCAGACAGCCCCCTCCCCATCAATGGCAGCTGCACTTTACCAGGTGAGGGCGGTGCGGGACAGCCACGTATTCCCGTTTATTGTGTGAGGGTTAGGTACAGTGTTGTGTCAGAATAGTGTGAGTGTATCAGCGTGCTGTAACTCCTCTGACCCCAGCAGAGTTCCCCACCCCTCTGAAGAGTGTGTATGAGAGCGTGAGTGGTAGTCAGTGTGTCTGTGTGTGAGTGTATCAGCGTGCTGTAACTCCTCTGACCCCAGCAGAGTTCCCCACCCCTCTGAAGAGTGTGTATGAGAGCGTGAGTGGTAGTCAGTGTGTCTGTGTGTGAGTGTATCAGCGTGCTGTAACTCCTCTCACCCCGGCAGAGTTCCCCACCCCTCTGAAGAGTGTGTATGAGAGCGTGAGTGGTAGTCAGTGTGTCTGTGTGTGAGTGTATCAGCGTGCTGTAACTCCTCTCACCCCGGCAGAGTTCCCCACCCCTCTGAAGAAGCGCCGCCTGTGCCCGCTGGACGCCTGCATGTCGGAGGGCTCCACCCCCTACGGCTCGCCCTGCGCCACGCCCACCCGCGCCGAGCTCCCGGAGACACCCGGCACGCCCCTCCTCCTGGCCACCCCGCCCCGCACCCGCCCCGAGGACCAGAGCGCCGACCCCTCCCCCCCAACACCCACACACACCCCCCAGGCACTCGCCGCTCCACTGGAGGTGAGCACAAACATGCTAGCCCACGCGCACACACACACACACACACACACATATATGCACGCACATACACACGTACACACACACACACACACGTACACACACACACACACATATACACACACACACGTATGCATACACACACACATACACACACACGTATGCACACACACATACACACACACACGTATGCATACACACACACATACACACACACGTATGCACACACACATACACACATATACACACACTTGCCTGCTATTACACGTACATACATGTTTCCCTCTTGGTGTTCTATGTGAAATCTGAGTGGTTCATATTAAAATATTACCATGAGAAAGCAAAGCAGGTAGAGGCCAGGACGGAGAAGGCTAGACATGTACTGAGGCTGGTATAGCCACACACACACACACACACACACACACACACTCACTCATGCTGTATCCCTGTGTCTGTCCCCAGAGTGACTCGTCTCCAGAGAGTTCTCCTGAGAGCAGCCGCAGACCCAGTGTCCAGGAGGTAAGAGAGGGAGCGGTCCTTAAAATCAGCTTTCCAGCTGTGCGCTTTATCATAATGTGTATGATCTCAAACAGCTACACGTACCATGCCTGTCATTGATGAGTCTGTCTTTATGACATTGGTAGTATCTGTTGCCATGGCTGTTGAGTTGGTGTGCTTTATGACTGTATGTGCATACACGTGATGGACAGTTCTCTCTCTCACCCTGCCAGGCCGAACGCCCCCCTTCGTTGCTGTCCTCCCCCTGTGTGCGGGGCCCAAGTCTCGACACGCCCCCCCCAGGAAATTAGGACAGTGGGCACCCTGAGCCCGCGCCCGCCCCGGCCGGACCCCCAGGAGTGTGGGGGGGATGAGGCGGGCGAGGGGGGCGTGGAGAGCTCTGTGGAAACCCCCCTGACGGACCCCCCCACGCCCTCCTACCCGCCGTGGATGAAGAGCCCCGAGAGGGGGGGCCTCTCCTTCTCGCAGGTGAACTCCAACCTGCGCGACCTCACCCCGTCACACACCCTGGAGATGGGCGCCTTCCGCCCCGACGCCGCACAGGCCCCCTTCAGCGAGGGGGGGCTCTACTACCCCTGCTCCGAGGAGGGGGGCGCCCTGGGCTTCCCCCGCTCGCTGGGAGGGGACGGAGTGGGAGAGGGGGCGGGCGGAACGGCGCAGAACCCCCCACAGAAGAAAAAGGTGAGCAGATTTTGGCAGAGATGATTTTGGATGAGATGGAGAGTAGGCACAGCTGAGACACTAATACGTTCTTACAGTGTAGAATATATGTGTGGAGTTTCAGTTTCATTACATTACGTTAGATCAGCGTTTAGCAGATGCTCTTATCCAGAGCAGCTTACGTAGCTTACAGTGTTTACATGTTACCCACTTATACAGCTGGATATTTTACTGAGGCAGGTGTGGGTTAAGTACCTTTCCCGAGGGTACAATAGCAGTGCCCCAGCAGGGAATTGAACCAGCAACCTTTTGGTTGCAAGCCCTGTCCCTTACCACTGTGCCACACTGCCGCCCTGCTGTGCAGAACTGTGCCAGAGTACACACTGAGGCTTTGGCAGGCGGTGAGGCCTGAGAGCCCTCAGAGCAGTGAGTGTTAATGTCTGTCTGTTGGGCTCTGTATGGGCTGTGACAGCAGGCCC